>NC_069504.1:252687817-252985317 GCF_027579735.1 Bombina bombina | reverse complement strand
TAGGGTACACGGAATGCTAACGGGAGGGGGGAAAAAAAAAAAAAGAGACGGATCCTAATCTGAGGGCAGCACAGCCTGCAAAATCTCTCCCCCGAAGGCTGCTTTAGCAGAAGCAAAAACATCAAACTTGTAAAGTTTGGAAAAAGTATGTAAGGACCAGGTAGCCGCCTTACAAATCTTATCCATAGAGGCCTCATTTTTGAAGACCCAAGAGGAAACCACTGCTCTCGTAGAATGAGCCGTAATCCTCAGAGGAGGCTTATGTCCTGCTGTCTCTATGATAAACGGATGACACTCCTCAGCCAAAAAGATAAGGAAGTCGAAGAGGCCCTCTGAGACCCACGCTTCCCGGAAGAGAGAACAGAAAAAAGTTGGTCTAAATTCCTTCGTGGCCTGAAGATAGAACTTCAAGGCACAAACCACATCCAGAATTACGTTGTAAACATTCCTTCGACAAAGGAGGATTAGGACATAAGAAAGGAACCACAATCTCTTGATTGATGTTGCGAATTGACACAACCTTAGGAAGAAAACCTAATTTGGTTCCTAGAACAGCCTTAGCATGGAAAGCGAGATAAGGAGGGACGCATTGCAAGGCATCAATCACAGATACTCTGCGCGCAGAAGCAATAGCCAGTAGAAAAGGAACCTTCCAGGACAACAATTTAATGTCTACTTCATGCATAGGCTCCAACAGAGCCGTTGCAAAACTTTAAGAACAAGATTTAAACTCCAAGGAGGAGCATTAGATCTAAACACAGGTCTGATCCTAGCAGAGCCTTAACAAATGACTGCACATCTGGAAGCTCAGCGAACCTCTTGTGCATTAACAAAGACAGGGCCGAAATCTGTCCCATCAGAGGACTTGCAGAAAAGCTCTTCTCCAGTTCATCCTAGAGAGCAGAATAAGTAGATCCTCCACACCTTATGATAGATGCGATGAGCAACCAGCTTACGAGCTTGAATGACAGCAAAAATAATGCTCTCAGAAAACCCTCTTGGCTAGGACTAAGCGTTTAACCCTCTTGGCTAGGACTAAGCGTTAGAAGTCTTCTTTCTTCTCACCAGCCGTAGGTCTGTCAGTTTCACCAGCTTCTGACAGGGACTTTGGAGCTTCAGCTTTGTGGTAGACATCAAATCCTAGGTCTGACAGATCCAGGCGACCTCTGACAGGGACCTGGAGAAGAGGTAAAGCAGAGTAACCAACCCTGGTTTTCCATATAGGGGTTAGCATAAATTGTTGGAGGAAAAGTAAGGACCTCCAACAGCCAATAGCCACCATTAGTCTTACTAAAGAGGATTAACATGGACACAGCATTACCCCATTACTTGCTTGCAGGGAAACTACCCATTAAAGGATAAAACTTAAATTTTCTTCAGACACCATCTTCGCACACATATTTTATATATTTTTTTTTATAGTAAATTATAAGATATGATGAAAATAATGGTATCTTTAGAAAGTCCATTTAATGGCGAGAAAAACGGTATATAATGTGTGGGTACAGTAAATGAGTAAGAGGAAAATTACAGCTAAACACAAACACCACAAAAATGTAAAAATAGCCTTGGTCCCTAACGGTCAGAAAGTGGAAAAGTGCTGTGGTAATTAAGGGGTTAAAGCTTTGCTGGGGTGTTCTTTGCCTCCTCCTGGTGGCCAGGAGTTGAATTCCACCAGTAATTAGAATGGATTTGTGGACTCTCCATGCCATTGGAAAGAAATGTACTTTAGTTTTCATTAAATGAATGTGCACGTTCCTTTGCTATAGGTAAAAAAAAAAAAAAGTTGAACTGTAGAGTTACATACTTACCTATAGCACACTGGGTAGCAACGCTAACCCGACACTTCTTCAGAGCCCTGGGCCGCGCTAATAGGAGGCGTAGTTCGTGCTAAACTTATTAGTGTGGCCCTGGGGTCTGTGAAGAAGTGTTGGGATGAGCACGGCTCTCCAGCATGCATTAGGCAAGTATTTTCAATCCTTCCGGTAATATAAAGAAAATTAATGAATACTGACAAAATGTTCATTTTCTTTAAGTTTCATATTGCATTCATTCGGATATTCATTTTGTCAATAATTCATGTTTCATGCAATACTGACTGTGCAATACTGATATAGGTTATGCCATTCTGCATTCATTTCAACACAACCATTTGTCTCTCAAATTGTATCCTCCAACTCAAAATGTTTGTCTACTTTTAAAGCCCTTTTTGTTGCACACCATCTTTAACCACTATAAACACAAAACACTTATGCATAAAATACCATAAAACGAGTCCAGTAACATCCACTAAACAGAGAAGATCTAAAACCCCAAGATCAGACCAATCCAAACTGCTACTTTGCACATGATACAGGGCATTTCCCCTCTTCTCCCCCTTCCACATATTACTAAATATTTCTCTTAAATACTGAAGATTTCAATAATTTCAAACAAGTGCTTGATAAATTCGGGGAGCAGGTAACTACAGCTCCTAGATTACTGCCTCTGGCTTGTTTCATATCATTTTTATAATTTTGCATCTTCCATAAAGGCCGCAACATGCAGATTTTTTTTTCTGTATAATTCTAGGGGTAATAAATCATAGACCCATAAACCATCATATTACCCAAACTATTTTCATGAGCAATGGTTCATCCCTACTCTGGTAAAGCTGCCTGTTGTCCCTAACGGATGTGATTTGTGAAACTCTGAAAGTGCACTATTGCGGAACATGGCACAATGCAATGAAAACATAATGTACTATTCCTGTGACTAACAGAAAACTACCATGCAATAGTTACACTCTATCCATGAAATGCGCTAGTTAGTGTTCAATGTTTCACAAAACCCATCTAAGCACAGCAAAAATTCAAGCAAATAGCTCAGGCAGTGTTGCTTGCAATAAACTGCATCTCCTTAAGAAGTGAAAAGATACTAATCTTCGCATGCAAGGGCTGGCTTAGAGAGCACAAAACAGGTCAGAAGTAAATTAAAAAAATTGCCCGTGAACCAAATTAACCTCCTCTACTTGCTACCTTCAGCAGCTATCTGGTACCTCATTCTGAATTCCCTATTGCTGTTTAAGCACCTGAAATTCACCTTATACTCTTTAACTCTCCTTTTACTATCCCCTAACTCTGTTACTGCTCATAAAGCTACGATCCAATTTAAACTCTCACACATCCCCTTTTTCTTAATGGAATTCTGCACTATTAATCCCATCTATTTGCCAATAGAAGACCAAAAATGAAATCTCACCCATCCCATCCCACCTGCACTACGGAAATTCCAATCTTGCAAGCTGCCCATCCAAGTTGTTCTCCCTTCATACCTTTATGAATTCCTCCAGAAAACTCTTATAATATTCACCTGCTTCATTGCTTAGCTGCTACAATGGTTTAAGCCAAAAAGTTAACATCTCCCCAATGTCCTCATCCCACCTACTCATTAAGTTCTTCTACTCATATTCACACACTGAATACAGATTTTTGTTTCATACTGCACTACATGCATTTCATTGTCTTCTCTTGAGACTGTGTCCAGTGGAATAAAGGTGCTGTATGCCAAAAATGGTTTCTCATGGGCATTCCCACTACCCTTGATCATTAACAAGAACACTATTTCATAGGATAATTGTGTAATTATTGCTAAACAAATACACACAAACAAAATATATTTATCATCTTTACCTTTATTACACGTCTGATGGTTAGAGGTCTCCGACCTAATTGAGTTTTACGATAAGTGCAATTAACATTGGTAGATGTCAATGTGATCCTTGGCACAGGCATAATAGGGTTAACTGGTGAAGCAGGCTGGCTATTCATAGTATGAGCCTAGAAAATAAAAATTTCAAAATTAGCACATGAAAAGAAGAAGAGCCAACAATGCAAACAAAATTTATGCTTACCTGATAAATGTGTTTGTTTCTTGACACGATGAGTCCACGGATCAACCAATTACTATTGGGAATATCACTCCTGCCCAGCAGAAAGCGGCAAAGAGCACCAAAGCAAAGCTGTTAAATATCTCCTCCCTTCCCTCCAAACCCAGTCATTTGACCGAAGCAAAGGAGAGAAAGGAAGCAACAAGGTGCAGGGGTGTCTAAAGTTTATAACATACCAACAAACCTGTCCAAAAAGAACAGGGCCGGGCCGTGGACTCATCGTGTCAAAAAAAGAAAGAAATTTATCAGGTAAGAATACATTTTGGTTTTCTTTCTAATGACACAATGAGTCCACGGATCATCTAATTACTATTGGGTATCAATACCCAAGCTAGAGTACACAGATAAAGGGAGGGACAAGACCGGAAACTTTAATGGAAGGCACCACTGCTTGAAAAACCTCTCTCCCAAAAGAAGCCTCAGCTGAGGCAAAGGTATCAAATTTATAGAATTTGAAAAAGTGTGAAGAGAGGACCAAGTTGCAGCCTTGCACATCTGTTCCACAGAAGCTTCATTTTTGAATGCCCAGGAAGAGGAAACAGCCCTCATAGAAAGAGCCGTAACTCTCTCAGGAGGTTGCTGTCCAGTAGTCTCATAGGCAAAGCGAATGATACGCTTCAGCCACAAAGAAAGAGAAGTAGCCGTAGCTTTCTGTCCTTAACGTTACCACAATCAGAGAAGAAGACTGACGAAAATCCTTAGTCGCCTGTAAACGATTTTAATGCACGCACCACGTCCAGATTGTGCAAAAGACGTTTCTTCTGAGAAGGATTAGGACACAAGGATTGAGCAACAATCTCCTGATAAATGTTCCAATCTGAAACTATTTTAGGGAGAAACCCTAACTTAATACGCAGAACTACCTTATCTAAATGAAAAATAAGGTAAGGAGACTCATAGTGTGATGCCAAACATGAGTAAGGGTTAACAGCCCGAAACGTCGCTTTTTGCTGCTGTGTGCCAAGTGCTTTGTATAAGCTGAAATGGATCAATGAAAGCTAAGTTTGTTCAACTATTCTCCTATCTTTTTTGGTGCTGTGGAAATCATTTGACTATATAGTGTAATGCCGAGAAATCTGAAACTCTACGAGCAGATGAAATAGCAACAAGAAACAAAACTTTCCAAGATAACTTAATATCTAATGAACGCATAGGCTCAAACGGAGACCTTTGAAGAACCTTAAGAACTAAATTAAGACTTCAGGGAGGAGTAACTGGCTTGAACACAGGCCTGATCCTGGCCAAGGCCTGACAAAACGATTGCACGTCTGGGACTTCCGCCAGACGTTTATGTAACAAAATAGACAAGCAGATATTTGACCCTTTAGGGAACTTGCCGATAAACCCTTCTCCAAACCTTCTTGGAGAAAGGACAGAATTCTAGGAATCCTAGCTCTACTACAAGAGTAGCCTATGGATTCACACCAATCAAGTGTTCAATCTCCAAGCAGTCAGCTTCAGAGAAACTAGATTTGGATGAAGGAAGGGCCCTTGAAGTAGAAGGTCCTTTCTCAACGGAAGTCTCCAAGGTGGAAGAGATGACATGTCCACCAGGTCTGCATACCAAATGCTGCGTGGCCACGCCAGTGTAATGTGGATCACCGACGTCCTCTCCTGCTTGATTCGAGCAATGACCCGAGGTAGAAGAGCGAACGGAGGAAATAGGTATGCGAGACTGAAATTCCATGGTACTGCCAGAGCATCTATCAGTACAGCCTGAAGGTCCCTTGACCTCGACCCGTACCTCGGAAGCTTGGCATTCTGCCGAGATGCCATGAGATCCAATTCCGGCTGACCCCATTTGAGAATCAGGCTGGAAAACACTTCCGGATGGCGTTCCAACTCCCCCGGGTGAAAGGTCTGTCTGCTCGGGAAGTCTGCCTCCCAGTTGTCCAGTCCTGGAATGTGGATCGCCGACAGACAGCAGTTGTGGGGGTCCGCCCACTGAATTATGTTGGCTACATCTGTCATGGCCAAGGAACTCAGAGTTCCTCCCTGATGGTTAATGTAAGCCACTTAAGTTAGTTATGTTGTCCGACAGGAACCTGATGAACCGGGCCGATGCTAGCTAAGGCCAGGCCAGAAGAGCATTGAATATTACTCTTAGCTCCAGAATGTTTATGGGTAGAACAATCTCCGACCGAGTCCATGTCTCCTGAGTCTTTAGAGAGCCCCAGACTGCTCCCCATCCCAGAAGGCTGGCGTCCGTTGTCACAATCACCCAGGTGGGTCTGCGGAAGCAAGTTCCCTGGGATAGATGGTCCTGAGACAACCACCAATGAAGAGAATCCCTTGTCTCCTGTTCCAGCTGTAATCGCGGAGACAGATCTGCATAATCTCTGTTCCACTGTCTGAGCATGCTTAATTGCAGAGGTCTGAGGTGGAAAACGGGCAAAAGGGATGATGTCCATTGCCGCTACCATTAGACAGATTACCACCATACATTGAGCCACTGATGGCCGAGGAGAGGACTGAAGCGCTAGGCAAGAATCGAAAATCTTTGATTTCCTGACTTCTGTCAGAAAATCTTTATTGATAAGGAATCTATTATAGTTCCCAAGAAAACTACCCATGTAGTTGGAATTAAGGAACTCTTTTCCAAATTCACCTTCTATCCGGTGAGATAGCAGGAAGGATAAAGTTTCCGTGTGGGATTTTGCTTGGTGAAAGGACGGCGCCTGAACCAGAATGTCGTCCAAATAAGGCGCCACTGCAATGCCCCGCAATCGGAGCACCACCAACAGGGATCATAGAATCTTTTAAAAAAATTCTGGGAGCTGTGGCTAGGCCGAATGGAAGAGCCACAAACTGGAAGTGTTTGTCTAGAAATGTGAACCTCATGAACTTGTGATGGTCCCTGTGGATGGGAACATGCAGGTAAGCGTCCTTTAAAACTACCGTTGTAAAGTTGACTCCTTACTAGCCAACAAGATTAGAAATAGAACGGGGGCATCACGAATCCACTGTATACGAACTTCAGACTCTCGTCTTCAAATCCCGTCTCACATTGGGGAGGCATTTGCCGACTATTATACTAAGTTGTATAATATAGCCACATCTGAATCACCTAGGTTCACTCCTGAAGAGGTTCTACGAACCTACCTGGAGACCTTGTCGCTCCCTACACTCTCCCTTGAGCAGCGCGACTTGTTAAGCTCCCCTTTCTCGCTTACAGAAGTTATGAAGGTCATTAAAAATGCAAAATCGTTTAAGTCACCTGGTCCAGACGGCTATCCGGCACATTTTTATAAAATGTTTGCTCGTGAGCTCTCCCCTTTACTACTTAAGTTTTACAATCTAGCTAGAAAGGAAGGC
Organism: Bombina bombina; assembly: GCF_027579735.1. NCBI lineage: Eukaryota > Metazoa > Chordata > Amphibia > Anura > Bombinatoridae > Bombina > Bombina bombina. Next base: position 252,978,074 of record NC_069504.1, on the reverse strand, counting down.
CACTTTCAAAAAGAATTCCTTGAAGCCAATATAGTTACAATCTTAAAACCAAAAAAGGATCCAACCCTTTGCGCCAGCTATAGGCCCATTTCTTTGATAAATACTGACAAAGTTTTACTCCAAGATTTTGGACAACAGACACGCTAAGTTTTTACCCTCCCTAATAGATCCAGATCAGGTGGGTTTTGTGCCCCAGAGGGAGGGCCCGGATAACACGAGACGACTCCTTAATAAGACTCTTTCTTCTCGGCTCCGGAAACCGCTTTCGGTCATCTCTCTTGATGCTGAGAAGGCCTTTGACCGAGTCAGATGGCAATATCTCTGGGCGGTCCTTGAGCGGTTTCGTCTTCCTTGTGATTTTATAGGGGCAATCAGGGCCCTTTACGCGACTCCAACAGCTTTTGTTAGCGGGTTGGGCTTTCGCTCTCCTACCTTTACCATAGCAAATGGCACTAGGCTTGCCCACTGTCGCCACTGCAGTTTGCCTTGTCAATCGAGCCCTTGGCAGAGCAAATAAGAACTGATCCTAAGATACAGGGTGTCCCCTTGTTTGGTACTTCACATGAAATTGCGCTTTTTGCGGACGATATCACACTCTTTGTGACTCAGCCCATGCAGAATATTCCCAGACTCTTGGACACACTCGCCTCCTTTGGTGCCCACTCTTATTATAAATTAAATGTGTCAAAAACGGAAGTGTACACACAAGGCTTCACTGGTGAGCAGTTGGCCTCTATGAAAAAAAGCTTTAACTTTACCTGGACAGAACATTCTGTCTTGCATTTAGGTGTTAGTCTATCAAGTAGCTTCCCCCAGATAATAAAAGTTAACTATCTTCCCCTTCTCACCTTGATCCACTCCCTGAGGAGGGATTGGAACATGCAGCATGTATCCTGGCTTGGAAAAATTGCTGCCTTGAAAATGTCTTTTCTCCCAAGACTCACCTATCTCTTTCGTTGCCTCCCTATTAAGATTCCTAAATACCGTTTGCTCCAATTTCAGAGTGGATTTACGAAATTTATTTGGCAGGACAAACCTCTGAGGGTGGCACACAAATTGATACAACTTTCTAAAATCTCTGGCAGTATTGCATCTCCGTCTGTTTCTAAATACTATGAAGGTGGTATGCTAACTCATGTGTCCCAATGGGGAGTTAAGCTATTCCATTCTAAGTGGAGGGCGATTGAGCAAGCCTCCTTGCCTCACCATGTTAGTCTGCGAGACTTAATTTGGACCCCACCACATTGTCGTAGGGAATTGGAGCTAATAAACCCAGTTGTCGCTGAATGCCTTGACTTCTGGGACAAGATTAGACATCACCCACATATTGCCCCACACCCCTCCCCTATCATCTCTATAGCAGGTCTCCTCTCGGGACTCCAGGATTCTCACCCCAATAAATGGATACAAATGGGGGTTAATCGGGGGTCAGACTTGTGGTCGGCAACCACCCGGGATTCCTTCAAACATCTTCCCCAAATAAGTGGGGATACCCAAGTACCTCCCTACTTGCCCTTTGAGTTCCATAGAATCAAGAGTTTTTTTAAATAGCTGGGGATTCAAACCAAACCTTACTCGCCCGCTGGGAGACCATTTGGGATCAGGGTTCCAGGCTATGCAGGCCCCTTTCTCTCCATTACGTGATACTAGGCGGTACGCAATGCCCTGAAACGCCTGCTCATTTGGCCCGCTGGGAGAAATTTATGGGAGTGAGTGTTCTCCCCGATGTGTGGGAGCGTGCCTTCTGTGTAACTGTACAACGCTTTACGAGGTATATTTTAAACTCTTATCCCATTGGTACTATGTGCCTACTAGACTAGTGAAGATGTTCCCGAGTGCGTCCCCTGAGTGTTGGAGGAAATGTGGCCAGAGAGGTACCGCGTTTCATATTTGGTGGGAGTGCCCTGTGATTCAATCCTTGTGGCAGTAATGCTTCGCAACCCTTTTTCGTATGGGTGTTTCCCTCCCTAAGTCATCAGCTTCGGCCCTCCTACACTTACATATCCATGCTCTTCCTAAACACCACTCATACATCTGCATATACCTATTTATGACTATAAAACATTCCATAGCTTGTTCGTGGAAAAAGGAGCTCTCCCCTAGTTGGTCCGTAGTTTGCAACACAATGGCATACTTATATACCATGGAGAAGGACATCTTTTATAAATTAAACAATTCTGACTTGTTTGAACTGGTCTGGGTAGACTGGAAGGAACAATACAATACTGACTGGAAGCCCAATACAACTTACTCAGGACGTCTGACTGTTGAATTCGCCTTTATCCTTAGTAAGCAACTCACATGAACGGATACTTTTCTAGTCCATATCACCCCCTCACTTTCTGCATTCCCCGTCCCCTGCCCCATCCCCTCCCAGCTTCCCTGCCTCCTTCCCCTCTACTCTAAATATATACGTGAATTTAAGAGGGTATTTAAATCCTCTTCGTATTTCCAAATCATCTTTAAACTCCATTCTTTTCATTCTATAATAATATAAAGGTGGTTGCTGCTTAATTTAGTAACTTCACCTCTCGCCTTTACCCTTACCACCCCGGTCCAAGATATAATAGAGTCATCGGGCTTGATGTACATGACCAACTTCTGGTTACTTTGTCTACATTCTGTTTTCCTTGTGTATACTGGGTTATAGGCGTCTCAACTATGTTAGCATACCTGTTTTACCATATTTGAATGGAAATTGTCGTTTTATGTTTGTATTTTTCATTTTTTTTTACTTTAATAAAAATATTTAAAAAAAATAAAAAAAAACTACTGTTGTAATAAAATGCCCTCTTGAAACAAGGGAAGAATGGAACGAATAATTTCCATCTTGGAGGGTAATTTAAGGAATTTGTTTAGACTTTTGAAATCAAAAATTGGTCTGAAGGTTCCCTCTTTTTTGAAAACCACAAACAGATTGGAGTAGAACCCCAGACCCTGTTCTTGAATAGGGACACGAACTATCACTCCCAAGTCAGAAAGGTCTCAAACACAGCGTAAGAACGCCTCTCTTTAGTTAGATACAAAAAAAATAAATCTGTGAAATTGCTAAACTTTTCAGAAGACAATGATGAAAGGATTATATGCAAAGATGAATGGAGATACATGTGGAATATGCAAATCTTTGGCAACATTTTTCACTTCTTTAAAGGCACACTCAGCTCAAACTGAACTTATAATTCAGAAAGAGCATACAGTTTTAAGACACTTTCCAATTTAATTCCATTATCAAATTTTGCAGTCTTTTTATATCCACACTTTCTGGGGAACAAAATCCTACTGAGCATGTGCACAAGCTCACAGGGTATATGTATACTAGTCTGCGATTGGCTGATGTTTGTCACATGATACAGGGGGCCAGAAAAATGGAAGAAAAAAAATCTGCTTATTTGAAATACAGAGTAGGTATTAAATCATTGTGCATTTGTCTACTGCATTTAGTGGTCCTTTAACTGTAAAGATAAATTGTACAGACAGACAATCTTCTCTAGGCCAATAGGAACACTTTACTATTACGCTAAATGGAAATTTAATGCTTGGGACATGCATTATACTTGTTAAACTACATAAATTTACTGTATGCATACAACAGACGCTTGAAATGCAGTTTTCTAGATATTTATACACAACCAGTTTCACTCCAAGCGTCACAGAAACAGAACTACATTGATTAGACAAATGTTACAACTAAAAATGTAACTAATAATCTTTAGCAAACATTATAGCAACATGGAATAAGAGAATTACAATAACAGATACATGAATGGCCCATTGAGTATCAGAGACTAATGCAATAAATTGCAATAAAAGGCCATTCAAAATTACACCTTTGAAGCACAAAAATAGGAAATGCAAATATACCTCTGGTTTGCTTGTCCTTTTAGTCGCTAAAGATTTCAGTAGCTCTTCACGTAGGAGCATTTCTTCTTCCTCCTCTTCATCTGCAAAGGGAGGTTTAGGGGGCTGTTCTGGTTCTTCTGGTGGGAGTGGGGGAGGTGGGAGAGGTGTATCAGGAGTACCACAAGATAGGATATTTTCATATAAAGTGATCCCTGAATGAGAAAGCTGGGGGGGGGGGAAAAAAAAAAAAGGCAGCACCAATGAGAAGATAGACAATTACTGGAAAAAAGGTATTTCACAACCACTAAAGTGATAAAAATAATTCTTAAGGATACTGAAAATCCAGCTCAGAGAATGATTTAATAGACTATTTTGCTATCCTAAAATGATGAATATTTGTTTAGAGATTACAGACTAGTACAACAATTTTTAGGGCTAGAACTTCATAAAGCCTTCATCTTGAAGAAAACTCAAAAACCATTTGCATACCAGTTACACAAGCATATTTACATAAAACCCATTCTCCCTCATAATTTATTTTTTTCAGAGATGTGATGAAGGGAATCCGTAAAAAAGTATCCTCACAGAAACACTGATCGCAATAACATCATGCATTGGTGCAGGGACAACTCTGTGTAGCAGCAATAACACAACCAGTAACACCGCCTATCAAAGTTTTGGCTACAGTTATCACACTGGACATTAGAAAATGCTACAGATACTGGAATCATGATATCCATACCTCAGCCATAATAACTGATGCTGCTATATTGAGCCTATAGGGTATTGTTTCCTGGGACATTATGGTTTTATGGTATTTCATGAATCAGAGTCCATATACCATGTTAGGTGAAACCGCTAACCATGTGGTGCACGGACATTTCAGTTAATCTCTATTCTCATTGAAAATTCTAAACAGGAAACCTATAAACTAGATGAAAAAGAAGCTTTTGAACCTTATAAATCAATATTGCACTTACCCATGTTTCAGAATGGAATTGGTCAGTTACACACAAAACTGAAGGAACCGAAGAATCACTGGAATAAGGTAGCTGTGCAGGTGACGCCCCTAAAATTAAAACAGGTTCAGCTAAACACTAAATAGAAATTAATATTTTGCTCTCAAATTTTTCTCGTTACAGAGATATCTGCATAATGAAGAATGTAACAAATACACAATTAAAAACAAAAAACAAAGAGATTGTACAAAATGCCTGACAAAGGCAAAGTTTTAAAGATATTACTCTTTTAAACTGAAAAAAAGCCTTTGAAATCTCTCTCTCATATATATATATAATGCAATACTTTACTTATTGTTCTACATGACAGTTATACACTACAGAGCTGCAGGAGACTCCAGCAGTCCTGGCTATAAAGTTACAGGTAAAAGCTGGAGTTCCTGAGCTCCAGGAATCTGGCTGCATATGGAACCGGAACACGATCAGTTACATATGAAGGCAGATCAGACTGTCTGTAACGATCATCTGCTGGTGCGAGGTGTGGGAAGGAAACGGAGACGTTTGGGCAGTCCAGCAACAGAGGGGGGGAGGTAGGTGGATGGCCCTACACTGCAGAAACAATATTACATACATATATACATACACACACACATACATATATAGATATACATACCTCAAAATTTCAGGTTGTAAGCTACTAGCCAGGACAAAATGTTACTCGCCACTTCTGATCCTACCCACTACCTGGTCATACCAAACTCACTATTCCACCCCCTCTTTGCATATGTTTAGCCATTGTGAAACACATTATCGTGCAGTAATGTAATATTTTTTACCGTAACAAATTAAATAACGCTACATACAGCAATAGATTAACAAAAATAAGTGCATAGCAGTTAGCAACATGAACTTGGTGGTTATGGACAAGACAACAGCTGGAAAGAAATAGGAAGTTGTTGAAGTGAGAGAATGGAAAAAGAGTGCTGACAGTCATGGAAGGTTTTAGCAGACCTGGAGATTTTCTTTTAATACTCATCTCTCTCTCCTCACTCTCTTTTTACCCTCTCCCTTATCTCTTAGGCCATATCTTCTCTTTACACTCTTTCCCCTATCTCATATCTCTTTAGTCTTTTTTTACCACTCTCATAAAGCTCCACTTTTTCTTTTCCTCTCCAATCTCTCTCTCTGCCCTTGTTTACCCACTCAGTCTAAGCACTAATGGTGATCCTACAAACCTAGAGGAATAACATATCCTTTCCCTTTATAGGATATATAATATCCTTTCAGAAAATATTTTTAGCACATAGCCCAAAATCTGTTTGTCAATGCTGCAATAGGAGTGTACATATTGCAAATGACAATAACTTTGATACTTACAACTCGACCCCAAGCTTTGGACAGTTAGTGAATGTTGATTCAACAATCACTCACTTTCACTCGCCACCATAACATTTTTCACTCGCCAATGGCTAGTAAAAAGTGGAAATGTTGAGCCCTGTATATACATTATATATATATATATATATATATATATATATATATATATATATATATATATATATATATATATATATATATATATATATATATATATAGTACTGGTAAGGAAGGAGGGCACTCACAGGACTTCATACATACCTTTTCTTAGGCCTTCTTCAAGACAAATTTCATGATCTAAAAACATGAACAAAAAAATAAAATATACATTGCAAATATATGATATCCAAATATACACCGAATCGTGATCCTCCACCAAGACAAACCAAGGTGGCCCAAGTGAAATTTAAAACCGCTTCAATTGAAGCAAAAAATCATGACATTCACCAACCAGGTGAGACGTGAACAGAAGATAAAAGAATATTAAAACAGACAAAAGAAAAGAGAAAGATGAAATGAAGAACAACGAATGATCCAAAATATAGCAAAGAGAATGAGATAATAGCCAACAAAAAGAAAAAGACCCACATATGGAATAACCATAGTCCAATTGGAATATGAGCATCCAGTATAAGTGGTATACTATATGACACCAATTACTAAGCGCATATCAAAATGCACTGATCTAGGAACAAACCGTCATAGCGATAGTTCAACTAACAGGTAAAGTAATTCAGGTAAAGCACGCAACAAGCTCAAACTACTTAAACACACCATATAAATCCTAAATCTATGTTCATCTATTACATATAATCAGGACAATTGAAAATAACTACAGCGGGTGCCATCCACCGGTCATTTACTCTGTTATCACTCTTCTATCAGGCAAAATCGTCACAGCGGTGCACACCATATCAACCAGGATCTGTCATACAGTGACAGCAATAGTGTAAATGGCAACCACAAACCGCTGATTAACAGACCCACAAGGCAGCCTTATATATCTCACCGCAATATTTACAACTGCTCAGCTCGCAATCAAGTACACATACCAATCCGTGCAATATTTCACAAAGTGATTAGCCAACCCGCATGCTGCCGCTATACATCAATACTAAAAAGGCTCACCAATCAAAGACATGTAAATACAAGTATTATCATAGCCTTAGACCGCGGCGCAGCCCATATAGCAACCATCATCATATGCGTGTAAAGTAGAAGAAAAACCTCCTGGGCCATGGCCCTTCTTACCTGAGCTCGTGCGGAACACAGCGTCCGCGTTACACTCCTAGAACGACTGAGACATTAGTGAAAAAACAGCCGCCAAATACGCCCTTAAAAAAGGGCGAGCGCGCCCCCCGCAAAGGCCAATCAAAACACGCGCCGCTGACACACCTCAGCTGGTCGCGCAACAGAGGCAAATGCATAACAGACCATACTACGCGTGTGACAGGTGGATAACCCAATTCAGTTCATAGCCGCAAGTGCCGGCCCCATAGCCCAGATCGTAAAAAGAAACAAAGCCCAATATGGATATGTAACAGACCTCAGTACACCATTCATGGTGTAAGGTCATGTCCCAGCCGCCAAAGACAGAAGGGCCCGGTATTCGTTATATTAAGGGCAGTGATGCAACCCACGGCTGGGAATATATCCCAATTAAAGAAACCAAAATGTTGGTAAAGGCAAAATATTGAACATATAGCCGCCACACCAGTGGCAAATCCCATCAAACAGAGTATTACCGTGCAAAAACACACCATGGGACCCCTGGATCACGAAACAGGTCAGATGGCTATGACATTTAAGGTTAAACATACGGGGAGTAGCATGGGGTAAAAAAAACACACCAGCCTATCATACACATCCATATCCAAAAGTGGGGAAAAAAAAAAAAAAAAAAACATTGTACCTAGTGATCAGAATGATCTGTAGAACTAACCAATCATAGCATAACTATGTAGTATACCTATGCGCCTAGGGGTCATGAGCTAATTCAACCAGTCCGTGAGAGGTAGTAATAGAACACCCCAAGTGGGGGCCTAGGGATAGCAGGAAACCACGTAAATCTAATACCCACAGCAAGTGTGCCCAGAGTGAAAAAGACATCAAAGAGGAAAACAAGCAGTATCAAAAGAATAAAGCATAGTCAATACTGGCATTTAAGCCATTTGGAGCAAGAGTGTTTAATCTATGGATCCATCTTGCTTCACTCCTGAGGAGTTCAGAGTTTCTGTCACCCCCCCGTTTCAAGGGTGCCACCCTATCGATGAGCATAGCCCTGAGGGTGGATACAGCATGGCGTTGCTCCAGAAAATGTCTTGCCACAGGCTGGTCCGAGTGGCCATCTTTTAAGGCCGCTCTAATAGCGCTCTTATGATTGGCGAGTCTCTCTCGAAACGGGGTGATGGTTTTGCCTACATAGAACCGTCCACATGGACAGGACAGTAGATAAACCACGAAATCAGATGTGCACGTTAGTCTGTGCACGTTAGTCTGTGCCTTATTGCAAGGCTCTTATTGGTGGTGGGATGATGAAATCGTTCTCCTGTGATAAGGGAGCTGCAAGTCACGCAACTCCCGCACTTATAACATCCATTCTTAAGAGGTTTTAGCCACGTTTTCTCTTTCTTCCAAGGGTCAGTTCTCATCAAATGTGATTTGAGGCTTCTTCCACTTTTGTGTACCACCCTGGGAGGGAGTTTTTCTTTGAACGGTAGTGATTTATCTCCACTTATGAGCAGCCAGTTCTTATAGATCACCTTCCGCAATGCACCTGTGGCCGGAGTAAACCTGGTCACCAGGTTCAGGGTCAGTTCATCTTTGGTAGGGTCTCTACCCAATCCTCTGGCTACTAAACAACTTCGTTCCTGCTGTTTCACTTCTTCGAGGGTTTTTTGCACCATCAGCGGATTATAGCCTCTATTGAGGAATTTTGTTTTCATCTCCTCAAGCTGGTGTAACATTTCATGGTCGGAGTTGTTGCGTATAACACGCATCAATTGGGACTTGACGATTCCCTTCTTGAGTTGAGGAGGGTGGTAACTGGTGAATTGTAGTAGTGTGTTTCTATCTGTGGGCTTGGAATATAAGGTCATATTCAGTTTACATTCCCCAGCTCCCTCTGATTTAAAAATGCATAGGTCAAGAAAGTGTATCTTATCACGGCTGATCTCATGCTTGAACTTAACTGGGATCAGAAAGTCATTGAGTGATTCAATCCACCTCTCCAGATCTCCTATCTCCTATTGTTCCACCCCAGATGACCAGCAGGTCATCAATATACCTGCGGTATAGTAATACATTTGGATCATCTTGGCTGAACACGTATTCCTCTTCGAACCATGACATAAACAGGTTCGCATAAGATGGGGCCAAGCTGGACCCCATAGCCGTCCCTACGATCTGAAGATAGAAGTGCTCCTCAAATCGAAAATAGTTGTGTGTCAAGCACATCAACAACCAGTCCAGTAAGATTTCAACAGGGGGGCCCAGATATTGATCTGATTTCATCAGTGACTGTCTTACAGCCTCCACACCAAGATCATGTGGAATGATGGTGTAGAGGCTGTTGACGTCGAGTGTAACAAGATAGCATTCAGCCGGAAAGGATCTCTCCAGAAGTAGATTGATGAGTTGGATCGAATCTTGTAGGAAAGCCCTTGTGTTCTTTACAATCCCCTGAAGGTGAAAGTCAATACATTTCGCCAGATTCCCAGATTCTGTGAACCAGATGGGATCGATGAGGTACCTATTAACATATACTACAAATTATTAAATCTTAAAAGAAAAGAAGTTGACTACAGGCTACACGTCAGCTATCTGACTGATTACTATAAAAGGAAAAATGATCCCGCGGGGATTTAGGGTAAAAAATTCACCCACAATTGGCAGGAGTAACACCGAATTCTGTCGAAAATGGTGCCAGATCGCCAATAAGTGCTCCCTCAATTGGGTATTGCTCGTAATAGAGGAGGTGGCAAGACTCAAGGCCACTGTGGTAGATGAATTACTGTACAGAAGGATAAGGAACGAGTACTGAAAGAGGATGAGACCGAGGATTGGCTGGGTAAGCTGGCATCACAGGTGGATAAATACAGAAAAGATCTAATCAACTTTAAGAATAAGAAATTAGCCACTGTGGAGATGGACTATCGTGAAAGAAGAGTCTATCAATGGCTATCAGGCAGAAATGCCCCTTTTAGACAAAGAAGGAATGACCGCAGACCCCGCACTCTGGCTAACACTGTGGACACCAGCGGGGGAGACTCCAGTGAAGCCGAGTCTTCTACCAGTAACCTCAATGCTGTGAAATCAGATACAGGTTAAGACAAGATCAAAGAACAAACCACAATCATCGGCAAACCACCCGTCCCAGACACAGACCGTACATTAGAAGGGACGGGTGGTGGAAAAAAACAGCGAAAAAACTAATGGATATGGAAAACGTAGTGATTAACATAAGTAATAGACCCATGGATGAAGATGAGATCAAATTACTCAGCAAGGGTTTAAGCTATGTACCCACACCACGTGTGGATATTTTTGACAACTTGGTGGACATACACCGCCTGCAAAGAACATTGACGATTAAGAACCATTTCAAGAACTCCAGGCCATTGGATGGCGACAATAGATTTATGATAAAATCTGGGTTCGAACCCAAGAACACGCATCCTACTATTAAGACATTCACTAGTGTCTGCTCTCGGCAGATTTCCAATGAACTTGGTGATATGGGCACATGTAGAACAAATCTTGAAAAACAGGAATGGGCAGCCCTACAAAGATTGAAGAAAGATGATTCCGTAGTGATTAGACCAGCGGACAAGGGGGGTGCCATTGTTATCCTGGACTACCAGTATTATAGAGACGAATTACTGGGACAATTGAATGATAACACCACCTACAAAAGGCTGACCGCCAATCCTACCTTGACTTACAAAAGAAAGCTAGAAGACAGTCTAACTTTTGCCCTGAATGGGGGCTACATTGAACAGACGTGGGATTTTTTGGTACCAACTTTTCCCAGGTACCCAATTATTTATTTGATCCCAAAAATCCACAAGGATGCATGTAAACCACCTGGGCGACCTATTGTATCAGCGGTGGGATCATTGTTCCAGAATCTGGCGAAATGTATTGACTTTCACCTTCAGGGGATTGTAAAGAACACAAGGGCTTTCCTACAAGATTCGAACCAACACATCAATCTACTTCTGGAGAGATAATTTCCGGCTGAATGCTATCTTGTTACACTCGACGCCAACAGCCTCTACACCATCGTCCCACATGATCTTGGTGTGGAGGCTGTAAGACAGTCACTGATGAAATCAGATGAATATCTGGGCCCCCCTGTTGAAATCTTACTGGACTGGTTGTTGATGTGCTTGACACACAACTATTTTCGATTTGAGGAGCACTTCCATCTTCAGATCGTAGGGACGGCTATGGGGTCCAGCTTGGCCCCATCTTATGCGAACCTGTTTATGTCATGGTTCGAAGAGGAATACGTGTTCAGCCAAGATAATCCAAATGTATTACTATACCGCAGGTATATTGATGACCTGCTGGTCATCTGGGGTGGAACAATAGGAGATCTGGAGAGGTGGATTGAATCACTCAATGACTTTCTGATCCCAGTTAAGTTCAAGCATGAGATCAGCCGTGATAAGATACACTTTCTTGACCTATGCATTTTTAAATCAGAGGGAGCTGGGGAATGTAAACTGAATACGACCTTATATTCCAAGCCCACAGATAGAAACACACTACTACAATTCACCAGTTACCACCCTCCTCAACTCAAGAAGGGAATCGTCAAGTCCCAATTGATGCGTGTTATACGCAACAACTCCGACCATGAAATGATGTTACACCAGCTTGAGGAGATGAAAACAAAATTCCTCAATAGAGGCTATAATCAGCTGATGGTGCAAAAAACCCTTGAAGAAGTGAAACAGCAGGAACGAAGTTGTTTAGTAGCCAGAGGATTGGGTAGAGACCCTACCAAAGATGAACTGACCCTGAACCTGGTGACCAGGTTTACTCCGGCCACAGGTGCATTGCGGAAGGTGATCTATAAGAACTGGCCGCTCATAAGTGGAGATAAATCACTACCGTTCAAAGAAAAAACCCCTCCCAGGGTGGTACACAAAAGTGGAAGAAGCCTCAAATCACATTTGATGAGAACTGACCCTTGGAAGAAAGAGAAAACGTGGCTAAAACCTCTTAAGAATGGATGTTATAAGTGCGGGAGTTGCGTGACTTGCAGCTCCCTTATCACAGGAGAACGATTTCATCATCCCACCACCAATAAGAGCCTTGCAATAAGGCACAGACTAACGTGCACATCTGATTTCGTGGTTTATCTACTGTCCTGTCCATGTGGACGGTTCTATGTAGGCAAAACCATCACCCCGTTTCGAGAGAGACTCGCCAATCATAAGAGCGCTATTAGAGCGGCCTTAAAAGATGGCCACTCGGACCAGCCTGTGGCAAGACATTTTCTGGAGCAACGCCATGCTGTATCCACCCTCAGGGCTATGCTCATCGATAGGGTGGCACCCTTGAAACGGGGGGGTGACAGAAACTCTGAACTCCTCAGGAGTGAAGCAAGATGGATCCATAGATTAAACACTCTTGCTCCAAATGGCTTAAATGCCAGTATTGACTATGCTTTATTCTTTTGATACTGCTTGTTTTCCTCTTTGATGTCTTTTTCACTCTGGGCACACTTGCTGTGGGTATTAGATTTACGTGGTTTCCTGCTATCCCTAGGCCCCCACTTGGGGTGTTCTATTACTACCTCTCACGGACTGGTTGAATTAGCTCATGACCCCTAGGCGCATAGGTATACTACATAGTTATGCTATGATTGGTTAGTTCTACAGATCATTCTGATCACTAGGTACAATGTTTGTTTGCTTTTTGTTTTTTTTCCCCACTTTTGGATATGGATGTGTATGATGGGCTGGTGTTTTTCTTCCCCCATGCTACTCCCCGTATGTTTAACCTTAAATGTCATAGCCATCTGACCTCCTGTTTCGTGATCCAGGGGTCCCATGGTGTGTTTTTGCACGGTAATACTCTGTTTGATGGGATATGCCACTGGTGTGGCGGCTGTATGTTCAATATTTTGCCTTTACCAACATTTTGGTTTCTTTCATTGGGATATATTCCCAGCCGTGGGTTGCATCACTGCCCTTAATATAACGAATACCGGGCCCTTCTGTCTTTGGCGGCTGGGACATGACCTTACACCATGAATGGTGTACTGAGGTCTGTTACATATCCATATTGGGCTTTGTTTCTTTTTACGATCTGGGCTATGGGGCCGGCACTTGCGGCTATGAACTGAATTGGGTTATCCACCTGTCACACGCGTAGTATGGTCTGTTATGCATTTGCCTCTGTTGCGCGACCAGCTGAGGTGTGTCAGCGGCGCGTGTTTTGATTGGCCTTTGCGGGGGGCGCGCTCGCCCTTTTTTAAGGGCGTATTTGGCGGCTGTTTTTTCACTAATGTCTCAGTCGTTCTAGGAGTGTAACGCGGACGCTGTGTTCCGCACGAGCTCAGGTAAGAAGGGCCATGGCCCAGGAGGTTTTTCTTCTACTTTACACGCATATGATGATGGTTGCTATATGGGCTGCGCCGCGGTCTAAGGCTATGATAATACTTGTATTTACATGTCTTTGATTGGTGAGCCTTTTTAGTATTGATGTATAGCGGCAGCATGCGGGTTGGCTAATCACTTTGTGAAATATTGCACGGATTGGTATGTGTACTTGATTGCGAGCTGAGCAGTTGTAAATATTGCGGTGAGATATATAAGGCTGCCTTGTGGGTCTGTTAATCAGCGGTTTGTGGTTGCCATTTACACTATTGCTGTCACTGTATGACAGATCCTGGTTGATATGGTGTGCACCGCTGTGACGATTTTGCCTGATAGAAGAGTGATAACAGAGTAAATGACCGGTGGATGGCACCCGCTGTAGTTATTTTCAATTGTCCTGATTATATGTAATAGATGAACATAGATTTAGGATTTATATGGTGTGTTTAAGTAGTTTGAGCTTGTTGCGTGCTTTACCTGAATTACTTTACCTGTTAGTTGAACTATCGCTATGACGGTTTGTTCCTAGATCAGTGCATTTTGATATGCGCTTATTAATTGGTGTCATATAGTATACCACTTATACTGGATGCTCATATTCCAATTGGACTATGGTTATTCCATATGTGGGTCTTTTTCTTTTTGTTGGCTATTATCTCATTCTCTTTGCTATATTTTGGATCATTCGTTGTTCTTCATTTCATCTTTCTCTTTTCTTTTGTCTGTTTTAATATTCTTTTATCTTCTGTTCACGTCTCCCCTGGTTGGTGAATGTCATGATTTTTTGCTTCAATTGAAGCGGTTTTAAATTTCACTTGGGCCACCTTGGTTTGTCTTGGTGGAGGATCACGATTCGGTGTATATTTGGATATCATATATTTGCAATGTATTTTATTTTATTTTTTTTGTTCATGAAATTTGTCTTGAAGAAGGCCTAAGAAAAGGCCGAAACGTTGACAATGCACTTTTGTTAAGAACTATAATAAAAGATTACTCTATGTATGAAGTCCTGTGAGTGCCCTCCTTCCTTACCAGTACTCTATACATTCTAATTGAGGATTGCACCCAGGCATTGGAAACAGTTATGTGGATGGAGTGCTAGGCCACCGGCTAATTAATTAATATATATATACACACACACACTGACATTACCCAAGCTGCTGTGGGTAAAGCCTGATGTACTGTAATTCCCCCATCTACACTAATCCTTTTGTCTCCGTCTGGGGAGTTCAAAGAAGGAACCACACCGATCCTCTGGCATCCACCCCGAGTGAACCTTGAGGAATGAGGTTTAAAAGGGGGCGAAGCCCCCCTTGAACGCCCCCAGGCAGAGGCAAAAAAAAAAAAAAAAAAAAAAAAAAAAAAAAGAGATAGTGAAGATGAATTACTGTGCAATATATATAAATATAAATATATATATATATATATATATATATATATATATATATATATATATATATATATATAATTTTTTTTGATGCGGTGACTCCGCACTCTAAAAGGGATTTATGATCATACATCGGACTTTACCCATAGCCGCTTGGGTAATGTCCGTTTTATCTATTCAAGTAGGGATCAGGCAGTGGGATGGTAATCTCTACCCAAAAACTAACCTTACAAGCTACCTAATTAACCCCTTCACTGCCAGGAATAATAGAAGCGTGGTGTTCAGCTGCAATTAGCGGCATTCTAATTACCAAAAAGCAATGGTAAAGCCATGTATGTCTGCTATTTCTGAACAAAGGGGATCCCAAGAGGTATGCAACTAACTTCAGTGAGAAACCCAAAGTTTGTAAAAAATTTAATGATTTTTATTATATGATCGCACTTGCCGGTGAAATGGTGGCATGAAACATACCAAAATGGGCCTAGATCAATACCTTGAGTTGTCTACTTAAAAAAAAAAAAAAAAAAAAAAAAGTCACAGTCCACGTATCATCATTAATTACTGTTGGGAATATCACTCCTGGCAAGCAGGAGGCGGCAAAGAGCACCACAGCAAAGCTGTTAAATATCACTTCCCTTCCCACAACCCCCAGTCATTCGACCGAAGAATAAAGAAAATGTATGCTTACCTAATAAATTTATTTCTTTTACGATATGACGAGTCCACGGATTTCATCCTTACTTATGGGATTACGCTTCCTGGTCAGCAGGAAGTGGCAAAGAGCACCACAGCAGAGCTGTATATATAGCTCCTCTCTTCCCTCCTACTCCAGTCATTCGACCGAAGTTAGGAAGAGAAAGGAAAAGCCAAAGGTGCAGAGGTGGCTGAAGTTTAACAAAAATACCTGTCTTAAATGACAGGGTGGGCCGTGGACTCGTCATATAGTAAAAGAAATACATTTATCAGTTAAGCATAAGTTTCCTTTTTCTTTCACAAGATATGACGGATTTCATCCTTACTTGTGGGATACAATACCAAAGCTATAGGACACGGATGAAAGGGAGGGACAAGACAGGAACCTAAACAGAAGGCACCACTGCCTGAAGAACCTTTCTCCCAAAACCAGCTTCAGATGAAGCAAAAGTATCAAATTTGTAAAATTTGGAAAAAGTGTGAAGAGACGACCAAGTTGCAGCCTTGCAAATCTGTTCAACAGAAGCATCATTTTTAAATGCCCGTGAGGATGCCACAGCCCTAGTGGAAAGAGCCGTAATTCTTTCAGGAGGCTGCTGTCCAGCAGTCTCATATGCCAGACGGATGATACTCTTCAGCCAAAAAGAAAGAGGTAGCCGTAGCTTTCTGACCCCTATGCTTTACAGAAAAAACAATAAATAAAGAAGATGATTGACTAAATTCTTTAGTCGCCTGCAAGTAAAACTTCAGGGCATGGACCACGTCCAAGTTATGCAACAAACGCTCCTTCTTAGGAGGATTAGGACACAATGAAGGAACAACAATTTCCTGATTAATATTCTTATTAGAAACAACCTTAGGAAGAAAACCAGGTTTGGTACGTAAAACCACCTTATCAGAATGAAAAATAAGATAAGGAGAGTTGCATTGTAACGCTGAAAGCTCTGAAACTCTACGAGCACAAGAAATAGCAACCAAATATAAAACCTTCCAAG
The DNA here is from genome assembly GCF_027579735.1 of Bombina bombina. NCBI lineage: Eukaryota > Metazoa > Chordata > Amphibia > Anura > Bombinatoridae > Bombina > Bombina bombina. Next base: position 252,961,210 of record NC_069504.1, on the reverse strand, counting down.
ATAACAACTTAATATCTATGGAATGCATGGGTTCAAACGGAACCCCTTGAAGAACATTAAGAACTAAATTCAAACTCCAGGGTGGAGCAATTGGTCTAAACACAGGCTTGATTCTGGTCAGAGCCTGACAAAAAGACTGAACGTCTGGAACATCTGCCTAACGCTTGTGTAGTAAAATCGACAAAGCAGAAATTTGTCCCTTTAAGGAACTAGATGATAACCCCTTCTCCAATCCTTCTTGGAGAAAAGATAAAATCCTGGGAATCCTAACTCTACTCCAAGAGTAGCCCATGGATGCACACCAATAAAGATATTTACGCCATATTGTATAGTAGATCTTTCTAGTGACAGGCTTACGTGCCTGAACCAAAGTATCAATGACCGAATCAGAGAACCCCCGCTTAGATAAAATCAAGCGTTCAATCTCCAAGCAGTCAGCTGCAGATTAACTAGATTTGGATGTTGGAAGGGCCCCTGAATGAGGTCCTGCCTCAATGGAAGCTTCGACGGCGGCAGAGAGGACATGTCCACTAGATCGGCATACCAAGTCCTGCAAGGCCACGCAGGCGCGGTTAGAATTACCGAAGCCTTTTCCTGTTTGATCCGTGCAATCACTCGGAGAAGGAGAGCAAACGGTCCTGAGTGACCCTAGAACCTTCGTGAAGATCCTGGGTGTTGTGGCCAACCCGAAGGGAAGAGCCACAAACTGAAAATGTTTGACCAGGAAGGCAAACCTTAGGAACTGGTGATGATCCTTGTGGATAGGAATATGAAGAAATGCATCCTTCAAGTCCATGGTAGTCATATATTGACCCTCCTGGATCAATGCAGAATTGTTTGAATAGTCTCCATCTTGAAGGATGGGACTCTGAGAAACTTGTTTAGACTCTTTAGATCTAAAATAGGTCAAAATGTGCCCTTTTTTGGGGGGACCACGAAAAGATTTGAGTAAAATCCCTGCCCCTGTTCCAGTATAGGAACGGGACGAATTACTCCCATAGTAGAGACGTCTTACACAACGTAAGAACGCCTCTCTTTTTATCTGGTCTACAGACAATCGTGAAAGAAGAAACCTCCCCCTTGGGAGAGAATTTTTGAATTCCAGTTGATACCCTTGAGACACGATTTCCAGTGTCCAGGGGTCCAGAACATCTATTACCCAAGCCTGGGCAAAGAGAGAAAGTCTGCCCCCTACTAGATTCGGTCCCGGATCGGGGGCTGCCCCTTCATGCTGTCTTGGTAGCAGCAGCGGGCTTCTTGGGTTATTTACCCTTGTTCCAAGCCTGGTTGGGTCTCCAGACGGACTTGGTCTGAGCAAAATCCCCTTCCTGTTTAGCGGAAGAAGAGGGGACTCTTTTGAAGTTCTGAAATGAACGAAAATTATTTTGTTTACCCCTCAGTTTAGCTGTTCCATCCTGAGGTAGGAGATGACCCTTACCTCCCGTAATGTCAGAAATTATTTCCTTCAAGTCAGGCCCGAATAGGGTTTTTCCTTTGATAGGAATAGCCAAAATCTTTGACTTGGATGACACATCAGCAGACCAAGATTTTAACCATAATGCTCTAAGCGGTAAAATGGCAAATCCGGCATTCTTAGCCGCCAATTTGGCAATCTGAAAGGCAGCATCCGTAATAAAAGAATTAGCCAGCTTAAGAGCCTTAATTCTATCTAAAATTTCCTCTAAAAGGAGTCTCCGTCTTAAGAGACTCTTCTAAGGCGTCAAAACCAGAAGGCCGCCACAGTGGTAACTGGTACAATGCAGGCTGTCGGTTGTAAAAGGAAACCCTGATGAATAAATAACTTTTTTAAAAGACCCTCCAATTTCTTATCCATAGGGTCTTTAAAGGCACAACTGTCCTCAATAACAATAGTTGTACGCTTAGCCAGGGTAGATATAGCTCCCTCAACCTTAGGGACTGTTTGCCAAGAGTCCGGAACAGTGTCAGATATGGGATACATTTTCTTAAAATTAGGAGGTGAGAATGGGATACCCGGTCTTTCCCATTCCCACGTAATAATTTCCGAGATTCTCTTAGGAACCGGAAAAACATCAGGCACCTCTAAGTATTTGTCCATTTTACACAATTTCTCTGGTGGTACCACAATAGAGTCACAGTCATCCAGAGTCGCTAAAACCTCCCGAAGTAACAGGCGGAGGTGTTCAAGCTTAAATCTAAAGGACATGACGTCCGAGTCCGTCTGAGGTAACATACTTCCCGAATCTGAACGTTCCCAACAGCCAACAAAGCATCAGAGGTTGCAGTATTCAAATTGACTTCTGTCCTGCTGCGTTTGCCCTGTAACACTGGCAACTTAGATAAAACCTCTGTAAGGGTAGATGACATAACTGCAGCCATATCCTGCAGAGTAAATGAAGTAGACGCGGTTGAAGAACCCGGCGTTGCTTGGGTGGGCGTTAAAGGTTGAGACGCTTGGGGAGAAAGTAGCGGCATACCTGGATTCTCATCAAACTGAGAAGCATCCTTAGACACACTTTCTTTAAAGAAAATCTGCTCTTTACATTGTAAGGCCCTTTCAGTACATGAGGGACAAAAAGAGGGGGTTCCACAATGGCATCTGAACACATAGAACAAGTAGTTTCCTCAAGTTCAGACATGTTACAGACTAGCAATAGCAATAATAGTCGTTCTTTACTTGATATATTGAGCTCTAAAGTCAAATTACATAGCCAAAAAAATTAAACTAAAAAAAGTGTACTGCGCCTTTAAATAATAAAAGCGCAACAATTTTGCTGCAATCAGTCAACACAACTTTCGCAACAATAAAAAGTACCCTTATGTGCCCAAATTAACTTAACAATATTGCTCCGTTCTTGGAAAAGTTATATCAATTTTTGTCAACTTTAATCCAATTTTTAACACACTTCAGGCCCCTGCACCTCACCTCTGCTGCGGCACCTACCTGCCCCCGGACGCACTGATCCACCAGAAGAAGCGCTCCCAAGTCTCTCTGTACCCAACGAGTGCAAAACTGACTTAGGCCCCACCGGAGCCTCAGGACCCTGCTGCCGATCCGGAAGAATACTGCGCTGCTGAGTGTGCGAAAATAGGCCCCGCCCACCGTGGGCGTACCTCGAGTCTAGAGCTGCAACAACTAATCGTCATAATCAATAATAATCGATTATGAAAATAGTTGTCAACGAATCTCAAAATCGATTAGTTGGTTTGCAATTAGTTGGTCTGTGCACAACACCAGCTGCTTCACTCCAATGAACTCCTGCATATGGTATTGTGTTTTATGGTTAGGTCCTTAGCCTAAAGGACGTCTACAGATGTCTACCTTTCACTTTTTCAGGACATTATACGTTTACAACTACCCCTGGCTTATGTGCAACCCAGATATAATAGTCATCATTTGGCTTGTTTATATTAATTCTGGTGATTTGGAACTATGCTTTTCATGATATAGTGCCAAGCTTGTTGTTTACACCTTGCCCCTAGATTGATGGGAGTTATTTAAATTGATGTGCACTATTATCTGTTTGCACAATTATTAGCGTATTGCTTGCTATTGCTGATTATATGTACTGTATAAATAAATGTGTAAGGCTTTGTCCTGTTATTGATATACAGTCCTTGGCGCTTTTGATTTTGTTTTTTATATTTTTAATAAATTGTGATAATATGTACCAGATTCAACCTTTATAAGTATATATCCGTTATTTTTAGAGCGGACTAGATATTTCCCCTAACCTTATGGCTGGTTATTTACCATTGCATATAGATATTCAAGATATTTTTATGTTAGAATGAAGTCAAGGGTTAATTTATTGAGAGGCCCCTTGCCAAGGTAGAAAACACAGCATTGGTGAAGAGCTAACAAAGATAAATATCCCACTTTGGTGAAATTGGCAAAACCCTACTTACACACCTCAACAGCCTTTTCTCTGCTGCAGGAAATATAGCGGCAAACAGAGAACCAGACTTGGCCAGAAGCATGTGGACATGTTGAGATTATTGCATTTAAATGCAAAGTTTCTGAAAGAGTGAATAACAGAATGTTATTAACAGTGATAGTCTAACTCTTTCTAGTTCTACCTCTTTTCAAACAGTTTGTGGTTTTGTTTAATTAAAAAACTGTGCTCTGCTGCTTAAAAATTGAACAGTTGTTAATGTAAAGTTTTTGGTGGGTAGTTATCAACGTGTCTATTTTACCTGTCTTCGTCGGCCCAATACGCCCGCCTAAGCTCGCCTCACATCGCCGCTGCGGACCTGCAAAAATTTGCCTGAGTTATCAAAAAAGCTGTCAAAAAGACGCGCACCAAGTACGGGGCGATGAGCAGCGGACTGTGAGAGTTATCACTTATCCGATCTCGCTGCTCTTCGGCTTTTTTACAGCTTTCTTGCTAGCTTGTCACTAAGCACCCACACTAACTACACTGTTCTACCCCCTATACCGGGGCCCCCGGAGCCCCCCGCAACTAAATAAAGTTACTAACCCCTAAACCGCGCCGCAACTCTTATAAATGTATTAACCCCTAAACCGCCACTCCTAGACCCCGCCGCAACTCTTATAAATGTATTAACCCCTAAACCGCCGCTCCTGGACACCGCTGCCACCTACATTATACCTAGTAACCCCTATCCTGCCCCCCCTATACCGTCGCCCTCTATAATAAAGTTATTAACCCCTATCCTGCTGATCCCGCACATCGCCGCAACTAAATAGTTTAACCCCTAAACCGCCGCTCCCTGACCCCGCCGCAACCTATATTAAATTTATTAACCCCTATCCTGCCCCCCCTACACCGTCGCCACCTATAATAAATTTATAAACCCCTATCCTGCCCCCCACTACACCGCCGCCACTGTAATAAAATGATTAACCCCTAAACCTAAGTCTAACACTAACCCTAACACCCCCCTAACTTAATTAAATAAATCTAAATATTTCTATTATGAACTAAATTAATCCTATTTAAAACTAAATACTTACCTTTAAAATAAACCCTAATATAGCTACAATATAAATAATAATTATATTGTAGCTATCTTAGAATTTATTTTTATTTTACAGGCAAATTTCAATTTATTTTAACTAGGTACAATAGCTATTAAAGTTATTAACTATTTAATAGCTTACCTAGCTAAAATAGAGATATTAACCTGTAAAATAAAAACTAACCTAAGTTACAATTACACCTAACACTACACTATTCTTAAATAAATTATTCCTATTTAAAACTAAATACTTACCTGTAAAATAAACCCTTAGATAGCTACAATATAATTAATAATTATATTGTAGCTATTTTAGGATTTATATTTATTTTACAGGTAACTTTGTATTTATTTTAGCTAGTTAGAATAGTTATTAAATAGTTATTAACTATTTAATAACTACCTAGCTAAAAGAAATACAAAATTACCTGTAAAATAAATCCTAACCTAAGTTACAATTAAACCTAACACTACACTATTATTAAATTAAATAAATTACCTACAAATAACTACAATTAAATACAATTACATAAACTAACTAAAGTACAAAAAATAAAAAAAATAAGTTACAAACATTTTAAAAATATTACAACAATTTTAAGCTACTTACACCTAATCTAAGCCCCCTAATAAAATAACAAATCCGATTAGCCAATAGAATGCGAGCTCAATCTGATTGGCTGATTGGATCAGCCAATCGGATTGAACTTGAATCTGATTGGCTGATTCAATCAGCCAATCAGATTTTTCCTACCTTAATTCCGATTGGCTGATAGAATCCAATCAGCCAATCGGAATTGAAGGGACGCCATCTTGGATGACGTCCCTTAAAGGAGCCTTCATTCGTCAGTAGTCCGTCGGGAAAGAAGGATGTTCCGCGTCGGCGGGATGAAGAATGAAGACCCCGCTTGGAAGATGACATCGCCCGGATAGACGACTTCTTCAGCGCCTCTTGGAAGATGACATCGCCCGGATGGAAGACTTCTTCAGCGCCGCTTGGAGGATCACTTCATTGGATGGAAGATTTCTTCAGCGCCGCTTGGAGGATAACTTCTGCCGCTCCGGGTCTCCTCTTCGGTTCCATCGCTGCTCGGCTGAGTGAAGATGACTCAAGGTAGGATGATCTTCAGGGGATTAGTGTTAGGTTATTTTAAGGGGGGTTTGGGTTAGATTAAGGGTATGTGGGTGGTGGGTTTTAATGTTGGGGGGTTGTATTTTTCTTTTACAGGCAAAAGAGCTGAATTCTTTGGGGCATGCCCCACAAATGGCCCTTTTAAGGACTGGTAAGGTAAAAGAGCTTTGAACTTTAATTTAGAATAGGGTAGGGCATTTTTTTATTTTGGGGGGGTTTGTTATTTTATTAGGGGGCTTAGATTAGGTGTAAGTAGCTTAAAATTGTTGTAATATTTTTAAAATGTTTGTAACCTATTTTTTTTATTTTTTGTAACTTAGCTTTTTTTTTTGTTCTTTAGTTAGTTTATGTAATTGTATTTAATTGTAGTTATTTGTAGTTAATTTATTTAATGATAGTGTAGTGTTAGGTTTAATTGTAACTTAGGTTAGGAATTATTTTACAGGTGATTTTGTATTTCTTTTAGCTAGGTAGTTATTAAATAGTTAATAACTATTTAATAACTATTCTAACTAGCTAAAATAAATACAAAGTTACCTGCAAAATAAATATAATTCCTAAAATAGCTACAATGTAATTATTAATTACATTGTAGCTATCTTAGGGTTTATTTTACAGGTAAATTTCTCTTTATTTTAGCTAGGTAAGCTATTAAATAGTTAATAACTATGTAATAGCTATTGTACCTAGTTAAAATAAATTGAAAGATGCCTGTAAAATAAAAATAAATCCTAAGATAGCTACAATATAATTATTATTTATATTGTAGCTATATTAGGGTTTATTTGAAAGGTAAGTATTTAGTTTTAAATAGGATTAATTTAGTTCATAATAGAAATATTATTTAGATTTATTTAATTAATATTTAAGTTAGGGGGGTGTTAGGGTTAGTGTTAGACTTAGGTTTAGGGGTTAATAATTTTATTAGTGGCGGCGGTGTAGTGGGGGGCAGGATAGGGGTTAATAAATGTATTATAGGTGGCGACGGTGTAGGGGGGGCAGATTAGGGGTTAATAAATTTAATATAGGTTGCGGTGGGCTCCGGGAGCGGCGGTTTAGGGGGTAATAACTTTATTTAGTTGGGGCGGTGTAGGGGGGACAGATTAGTGGTGTTTAGACTCGGGGTACATGTTAGGGTGTTAGGTGCAGACATCTCCCATAGGAATCAATGGGATGTCTGGCAGCAGCGAACTTGTACTTTCGCTATGGTCAGACTCTCATTGATTCCTATGGGAACCGCCGCCTCCAGGGTGGCGGATTGAAAACCAGGTATGCTAGGCCGGAAAAGTGCTGAGCGTACCTGCTAGTTTATTGATAACTAGCAAAAGTAGTCAGATTGTGCCGCACTTGTGTGCGGAACATCTGGAGTGACGTAAGAATCGATCTGTGTCGGACTGAGTCCAGCGGATCGAAGTTTACGTCACAAAATTCTACTTTTGCCGGTCTCTAGCCTTTGATAACTAAGGCGAATCAGCCGCGCCACAAATACGCTGCGGAATTCCAGCGTATTTGAGGTTGACGGCTTGATAACTAGGCCCCTTAGTCTGAAGCTTATATTTGTAACACTCATTATGTGGATTTTATTTAAAAAACATAGAAAACTATTATTGATTCTCTTTTTATCCGATTAGTCAATTAATCTAAAAAATAATCGGCCGATTAATAGATTATGAAAATAATCGTTAGTTTCAGCCCTACTTGAGCCGTACTGAAACCCGCATGGGACGACAAAACAACATGTCGGTCTTCCAATTTTATACTAAAAAACGCCATGTGTCCCTCTTATACACGCACTTTGCAACAGTATTGAATATCGATCTCTGTCAAGCAAGCTATAAAGCCATAATAACGTCATGCAAACCGCATCTCCCAGCGTCAGCCCACACAGTATATTTAAAGTGAAAACACCAAACACACTATTAAAGAAGCAAAATAAAAGGGAATTCCAGGTACACCATTTCTCAAATAGTGCATACTGATTACCCCTCCCCAGTTAGGGAATAATGTCAGCCTGTTCTGATGTATCAAGTCTCCCCAGAAACAAATGACTGAACATACTTCAATGCTGCTTGTAGCATGACATAGTTCTCCACACTGAAGATGTTTCTTTACACTACCTTCAACTGCTCTGTGGGAACCAGCAGGATCTTAGATAACGTTAGCTAAGATCATCAACATCAGGGCAGAAAATAAGATGTCTCCACTCCTCTTGGGAAGTTATAGACTGACGATTTCTCCCTGAGAAAAATAGTACTCACTGGCACCATTTTAAAATAAAAAACTTCTTGATTGAAGAATCTAAACTAACACCTCACTTTACCTCTTCCTATCACCAACACAGGCAAAGAGAATGACTGGGGTGGGAGGGAAGGGAGGAGCTATATATACATCTCTGCTGTGGTGCTCTTTGCCACTTCCTGCTGACCAGGAGGCATAATCCCATAAGTAAGGATGAAATCTGTGGATTCGTCATATCTTGTAAAAGAAAAGAGAGAAAAGGAAGTAACCCAAGGTGCCTGAGGTTTATAAAAGAAAGACTGTCTGAATAAACAGGGCGGGCCGTGGACTCGTGTTAAGAAAGAAATAAATTTATCATAAGGTAAGCATAAATTTTGTTTTCTCTTTCTAATGAAACGATGAGTCCACGAATTATCATTAATTACTGTTGGGAATCAATACCCAAGCTAGAGTACACAGATGATATGGGAGGGACAAGACAGGTAACCTAAACAGAAGGCACCACAGCTTGAAGACCCCTTTCTTCCAAAAGAACCTCAGAGGTAAAAGAACCAAATTCATAGAAAAAATTTGCAAGGAAGGCCAAGTCGTCGCCTTACAAATCTGTTCTACATAAACCTATTTCTTGAAGGCCCAAGGTGAAAACACTACCCTAGTGGAGAGAACAGTAGTTCGATCAGGAGGCTGTTCTCCAGCAGGCTCCTGAGTCCTACGACTAAAACTTCTCAACTAGAAAGAGAAGTGGCGGAAACTTTCTAGCCATTATGATTATCCAGAAAACCACAAATAATCCAGAGAACTGACAAAAGACCTTTGTAGCCTGAAAATAATTCTAAGAGCCCGCACAACATCTAAGTTGTGCAACAGACGTTCCTTATGAGAAAAAAAATCTTAGGATAGGAAGGAATAACCAGTTCCTTATTAAGATCTCTGCCCAACACAACCTTAGGAAGAAAAACCCAAACTTGGAATGAAAAACTGCCTTATCTGCCAGAAATACGAGATAAGGAAAACCAAACCTCAAGCTGAGAGTACTGAAACCCTCCAAGCAGAATAAACTTAAACTTTCCAAGATAACAACTAAATATCTATGGAAAGCCTAGACTCAAATAGTGCCCGAAGAAAAGCTTTAAGAACAAAGTTAAGACTCCAAGGAACAAACTACCTCAGACACAGTCCTGAATCGAACCAGGACCTGATAAAAGGATTGGACATCCGGTACATCCGCCAGGCGCTTGAGTAGCCAAATAGAAAGAGACTAAGCCGACTCTTAATGATACAGACAGATAACCCCTACTCAAGACTCGCCTGGAGAAAAGATAAGAGCCATGGGGTCCTGCCACATCTTACAGAACCTTTCTAGTGATAGGCTTACGAATCTGAATCGGTCTCAATAAGCGATTCCAAAAACCCATGTTTAGCTAAACTTTATCACCTCCTTGCATTTAACGTAGGCAAAGAGAATGACTGGGGGTTGTGGTAAGGGAAGTGATATTTAACAGCTTTGCTCTGGTGCTCTTTGCCTCCTCCTGCTGGCCAGGAGTGATATTCCCAACAGTAATTAATGATAAGTGGACTCATCGTGTCATTAGAAAAAAAATAGCTTTGACAGGTAAATAAAAATAAAAACAACCACAAGGCTCTGTCTGTTTAAATGGAGTTGATAGATTAAAAAAAAAAAAAATCCGGTATTTTGGGAAAGTTGTTCTCTGAAAGTCCTTGAAGCAAAGAGGTTAAAAGGGACAGTCTACTTGAGGAGAAAAAAAAAAAAAAAAAAAAAAAAGATAATCCCTTTATTACTCATTCCCCAGTTTTGCATAACTAACAGTTACATTTATATACTTTTAACCTCCATGATTACCTGTGTATATGCCCTATGCAGACTGTCCCTTATCTCTGTGCTTTTTACAATCTTGCATTTAAGCCAAATAGTGCTGGTTCTTATATAACCATTATCATTCTCCATGGGGAAGAGCACGTTATCTATATAGCACACATCCAAAAGCACTGACTGGCTGTATTGAAAGATTGTAAAAAAACAGAGATAAGGGCGGGCTGCAGGGGCTTAGAAACAGGCAAACTGAGGTTATAAATTACATCAATGTTTATGCTAAGCATGGGAATGGGTAATAAAGAGACTCTCTTTAAACAATAAAAAGTTTCAAGTACACTGCCCCTTTAAAAGTATGACTTTCTGCAGTATTCTTATTATTGTAAAAAATGTTCTCAAAAATGTCCTCAGACATGATCACAGCTCACATTTTAAATTTAGATACATATGATTTCAGGGTTTTGGTCCCTGGAATTGAAATTTTATATGAGTAGCCCTACCCTGTTGCATAAGTAGTTTCCTTTCTTGCTGCCATTAGCTCTATCACAACAGTGATAATTTTTCTTAGATCGGTTATTGTTTTGCCTTCAGTTGTGTAGCAATTCACTTTCAAAAGTGTATCCAGAAGTACATCCTATAACTACTGAAAAACATAATTTATGCTTACCTGATAAATTCCTTTCTCCTGTAGTGTAGTCAGTCCACGGGTCATCATTACTTCTGGGATATTAACTCCTCCCCAACAGGAAGTGCAAGAGGATCACCCAAGCAGAGCTGCTATATAGCTCCTCCCCTCTACGTCACACCCAGTCATTCGACCGAGAACCAAAAGAGAAAGGAGAAACTATAGGGTGCAGTGGTGACTGAAGTATAATTTAAAATTTAGACCTGCCATAAAAAACAGGGCGGGCCGTGGACTGACTACACTACAGGAGAAAGGAATTTATCAGGTAAGCATAAATTATGTTTTCTCCTGTTAAGTGTAGTCAGTCCACGGGTCATCATTACTTCTGGGATACCAATACCAAAGCTAAAGTACACGGACGACGGGAGGGACAGGCAGGATCTTTATACGGAAGGGACCACTGCCTGAAGAACCTTTCTCCCAAAAACAGCCTCCGAGGAAGCAAAAGTGTCAAATTTGTAAAATTTGGAAAAAGTATGAAGAGAAGACCAAGTTGCAGCCTTGCAAATCTGTTCAACAGATGCCTCATTCTTAAAGGCCCAAGTGGAAGCCACAGCTCTAGTAGAATGAGCTGTAATTCTTTCAGGAGGCTGCTGTCCAGCAGTCTCATAGGCTAAACGTATTATGCTACGAAGCCAAAAAGAGAGAGAGGTAGCAGAAGCTTTTTGACCTCTCCTCTGTCCAGAATAAACGACAAACAGGGAAGAAGTTTGGCGAAATTCTTTAGTTGCCTGTAAATAAAATTTCAGGGCACGAACTACATCCAGATTGTGTAGAAGTCGTTCCTTCTTTGAAGAAGGGTTAGGACACAATGATGGAACAACAATCTCTTGATTGATATTCCTATTAGTGACTACCTTAGGTAAGAACCCAGGTTTAGTACGCAGAACTACCTTGTCTGAATGAAAAATCAGATAAGGAGAATCACAATGTAAGGCAGATAACTCAGAGACTCTTCGAGCCGAGGAAATAGCCATTAAAAACAGAACTTTCCAAGATAACAATTTGATATCAATGGAATGAAGGGGTTCAAACGGAACACCCTGTAAAACGTTAAGAACTAAATTTAAGCTCCATGGTGGAGCAACAGTTTTAAACACAGGCTTAATCCTGGCCAAAGCCTGACAAAAAGCCTGAACGTCTGGAACTTCTGACAGACGCTTGTGTAAAAGAATGGACAGAGCTGAGATCTGTCCCTTTAAGGAACTAGCAGATAAACCCTTTTCTAAACCTTCTTGTAGAAAAGACAATATCCTAGGAATCCTAACCTTACTCCATGAGTAACTCTTGGATTCGCACCAATGTAAGTATTTACGCCATATTTTATGGTAAATCTTTCTGGTAACAGGTTTCCTAGCCTGTATTAAGGTATCAATTACTGACTCCGAAAATCCACGCTTTGATAAAATCAAGCGTTCAATTTCCAAGCAGTCAGCTTCAGAGAAATTAGATTTTGATGTTTGAAAGGACCCTGAATTAGAAGGTCCTGTCTCAGAGGCAGCGACCAAGGTGGACAGGATGACATGTCCACTAGATCTGCATACCAGGTCCTGCGTGGCCACGCAGGCGCTATTAGAATCACTGATGCTCTCTTCTGTTTGATCCTGGCAATCAATCGCGGAAGCATCGGGAAGGGTGGAAACACATAGGCCATCCCGAAGGTCCAAGGTGCTGTCAAAGCATCTACCAGGACCGCTCCCGGGTCCCTGGACCCGTAACAAGGAAGCTTGGCGTTCTGGCGAGACGCCATGAGATCTATCTCTGGTTTGCCCCAACGTCGAAGTATTTGGGCAAAGATCTCCGGATGAAGTTCCCACTCCCCCGGATGAAAAGTCTGACGACTTAGGAAATCCGCCTCCCAGTTCTCCACTCCTGGAATGTGGATCGCTGACAGGTGGCAAGAGTGAGACTCTGCCCAGCGAATTATCTTTGATACTTCCATCATCGCTAGGGAGCTTCTTGTCCCTCCTTGATGGTTGATGTAGGCTACAGTCGTGATGTTGTCCGACTGAAACCTGATGAACCCCCGAGTTGTTAACTGGGGCCAAGCCAGAAGGGCATTGAGAACTGCTCTCAATTCCAGAATGTTTATTGGAAGGAGACTCTCCTCCTGAGTCCATGATCCCTGAGCCTTCAGGGAATTCCAGACAGCGCCCCAACCTAGTAGGCTGGCGTCTGTTGTTACAATTGTCCAATCTGGCCTGCTGAATGGCATCCCCCTGGACAGATGTGGCCGAGAAAGCCACCATAGAAGAGAATTTCTGGTCTCTTGATCCAGATTCAGAGTAGGGGACAAATCTGAGTAATCCCCATTCCACTGACTTAGCATGCACAAATGCAGTGGTCTGAGATGTAGGCGTGCAAAGGGTACTATGTCCATTGCCGCTACCATTAAGCCGATTACCTCCATGCATTGAGCCACTGACGGGTGTTGAATGGAATGAAGGACACGGCAAGCATTTTGAAGCTTTGTTAACCTGTCTTCTGTCAGGTAGATTATCATTTCTACAGAATCTAGAAGAGTCCCCAAGAAGGGAACTCTTTTGAGTGGAAAGAGAGAACTCTTCTCTTCGTTCACCTTCCACCCATGCGACCTTAGAAATGCCAGTACTAACTCTGTATGAGACTTGGCAGTTTGAAAGCTTGACGCTTGTATCAGAATGTCGTCTAGGTACGGAGCCACCGAAAATCCCCGCGGTCTTAGTACCGCCAGAAGAGCGCCCAGAACTTTTGTGAAGATTCTTGGGGCCGTAGCCAATCCGAATGGAAGAGCTACAAACTGGTAATGCCTGTCTAGGAAGGCAAACCTTAGATACCGGTAGTGATCTTTGTGAATCGGTATGTGAAGGTAAGCGTCCTTTAAATCCACTGTGGTCATGTACTGACCCTTTTGGATCATGGGTAAGATTGTCCGAATAGTTTCCATTTTGAACGATCGAACTCTTAGGAATTTGTTTAGGATCTTTAAATCCAAGATTGGTCTGAAGGTTCCTTCTTTCTTGGGAACCACAAACAGATTTGAGTAAAACCCCTGTCCGTGCTCCGACCGCGGAACCGGGTGGATCACTCCCATTCGTAAAAGATCTTGTACACAGCGTAGAAACGCCTCTTTCTTTATTTGGTTTGTTGACAACCTTGAAAGATGAAATCTCCCTTTTGGGGGAGAGATTTTGAAGTCCAGAAGATATCCCTGAGATATGATCTCTAACGCCCAGGGATCCTGGACATCTCTTGCCCAAGCCTGGGCGAAGAGAGAAAGTCTGCCCCCCACTAGATCCGTTCCCGGATCGGGGGCCCTCAATTCATGCTGTCTTAGGGGCAGCAGCAGGTTTTCTGGCCTGCTTGCCCTTGTTCCAGGACTGGTTAGGTTTCCAGCCTTGTCTGTAGCGAGCAACAGCTCCTTCCTGTTTTGGAGCAGAGGAAGTTGATGCTGCTCCTGCCTTGAAGTTACGAAAGGCACGAAAATTAGACTGTCTAGCCCTAGGTTTGGCTCTGTCTTGAGGCAGGGCATGGCCTTTACCTCCTGTAATGTCAGCGATAATTTCCTTCAAACCGGGCCCGAATAAGGTCTGCCCTTTGAAAGGTATGTTAAGTAATTTAGATTTAGAAGTAACATCAGCTGACCAGGATTTTAGCCACAGTGCTCTACGTGCCTGAATGGCGAATCCGGAATTCTTAGCCGTAAGTTTAGTTAAATGTACTACGGCATCTGAAATAAATGAATTAGCTAGCTTAAGGGTTTTAAGTTTATTTGAAATCTCATCTATAGTTATTGAGTCAAGAGTCTCTTCCAGAGACTCGGACCAAAATGCGGCCGCAGCCGTGACAGACGCAATACATGCAAGGGGTTGCAATATAAAACCTTGTTGAACAAACATTTTCTTAAGGTAACCCTCTAATTTTTTATCCATTGGATCTGAAAAGGCACAGCTATCCTCCACCGGGATTGTGGTACGCTTAGCCAGAGTAGAAACCGCTCCCTCCACCTTAGGGGCCATCTGCCATAAGTCCCGTGTGGTGGCGTCTATTGGAAACATTTTTCTAAATACAGGAGGGGGGGAAAGGGTACACCGGGCCTATCCCACTCCTTAGTAATTATCTCTGTAAGCCTCTTAGGTATAGGAAATACGTCAGTACTCGCTGGTACCGCATAGTATCTATCCAGCCTACATAATTTCTCTGGGATTGCAACGGTGTTACAATCATTCAGAGCCGCTAATACCTCCCCTAGCAGTACACGGAGGTTTTCTAGCTTAAACTTAAAATTTGAAATGTCTGAATCCACTCTATTTGGATCAGATCCGTCACCTGCAGATTGAAGCTCTCCGTCCTCATGTTCTGCAAATTGTGACGCAGTATCTGACATGGCCCTATTATTATCAGCGCACTCTGTTCTCACCCCAGAGTGATCTCGCTTACCTCTAAGTTCTGGTAATTTAGACAAAACTTCAGTGATAACATTAGCCATGTCCTGTAGTGTGATTTGTAATGGCCGCCCTGAAGTACTCGGCGACACAATATCACGCACCTCCCGAGCGGGAGATGCAGGTACTGACACGTGAGGCAAGTTAGTCGGCATAACTTCCCCCTCGTTGTTTGGTGAAATATGTTCAATTTGTACAGATTGACTTTTATTTAAAGTAGCATCAATGCAATTAGTACATAAATTTCTATTGGGCTCCACCTTGGCTTTTGCACATATAGCACAGAGATATTCCTCTGAGTCAGACATGTTTAACACACTAGCAATTAAACTAGCAAGCTTGGAAATACTTTTCAACACAATTTACAAGTAATATGAAAAACGTACTGTGCCTTTAAGAAGCACAGAAAAAAACTATGACAGTTGAATAAAAATGAACCGGAGAAATTATAACAACCAAATTTTTCCCGGTAAAGGCATAAATTTAGCAAAGGATTGCCCCCATTAGCAATGGATAACTAACCCTTAATAGCAGAGAAACAAATGTACAAAATATAAACGTTTTTTATCACAGTCAAAGCACAATCTCACAGGTCTGCTGTGAGTGATTACCTCCCTCAAAATAACTTTTTTAGACCCTTGAGCTCTGTAGAGACGATCCGGATCATGCAGGGAGAGAAACAGACTTGTGACTGAATTTCTGATGCGTAGCAAAAGCGCCAATAAATAGGCCCCTCCCCCTCACACACAACAGTGAGGGAAGTTCAGTGAACTGTCTTAAATTAAAATAAACGACAGCCAAGTGGAAAAACAGTGCCCAAAACAATTTTTCACCCAGTACCTCAGATAATTAAACGATTTAACATGCCAGCAAAACGTTTAAAATCAAATAATATGAAATGTTATTAACAAGCCTGCTGCTAGTCGTTCCCACTGCAAGTAGGCTATAAGTTATATGCATATAGTATTATCCCAGTGAAGTGCCATTCCCCAGAATACTGAAGTGTAAACATATATACATAACAGCCTGATACCAGTTGCTACTACTGCATTTAAGGCTGAACTTACATTATATCGGTATTGGCAGTATTTTCTCAGTCAATTCCATTCCTCAGAAAATAAAATACTGCAACATACCTCTTTGCAGGTGAACCTGCCCGCTGTCCCCTGATCTGAAGTTTACCTCACTCCTCAGAATGGCCGAGAACAGCAAAATGAATCTTAGCTACGCCGGTTAAGATCATGCAAAAACTCAGGTAGATTCTTCTTCAAATTCTACCTGAGAAGGAACAACACACTCCGGTGCTGTTTTAAAATAACAAACTTTTGATTGAAGATATAAAAACTAAGTATAATCACCACAGTCCTCTCACACATCCTATCTATTAGTTGGGTGCAAGAGAATGACTGGGTGTGACGTAGAGGGGAGGAGCTATATAGCAGCTCTGCTTGGGTGATCCTCTTGCACTTCCTGTTGGGGAGGAGTTAATATCCCAGAAGTAATGATGACCCGTGGACTGACTACACTTAACAGGAGAAAACTGAATTTTAGGATCTAGAAAACTCCCAACAAAAGTAGCAATACTCAAATACCTGTCAAAGCTTTTGACAACAGCGGTACATGACTGTTTTTAAGAGCATGCAAGGTTTTTTTGTGCAATTATCCAAAACATTAAGAGCCTGCAACATCAGCGCAGGAGCCATGGCTCCCCAGCATCTGGGATGTGTCAAGCACTGCTGCAGGTGGTGCCAACACAGATCAAAAGTACCTTTAATACACTAGATTAAAAAAATATAAATGTAATCACACTGTATGATACTTTTGGAAGAACCAAAAAAAGGAAATTTATGCTTACCTGATAAATTTATTTATTTTTCGATACGATGAGACCACGGATTTCATCCTTACTTGTGGGATATCGCCTCCTGGTCAGCAGGAGGCAAAAAGCACCACAGCAGAGCTGTATAAATAGCTCCTCCCTTCCAACCCAGTCATTTGACCGAAGTTAGGAAGAGAAAGGAAAAGCCAAGGTGCAGAGGTGTCTGAAGTTTAACAAAAATGTAATAACCTATCTCAATAGAACAGGGCGGGCCGTAAACTCATCGTATCGAAAAATAAATAAATTTATCAGGTAAGCATAAATTTCCTTTTCTTTTTCAAGATACGATGAGTCCACGGATTTCATCCTTACTTGTGGGATACAATACCAAAGCTATAGTACACGGATGAAAAGGGAGGGACAAGACAGGGAACCTAAACGGAAGGCACCACTGCTTGAAGAACTTTCCTCCCAAAAACAGCCTCAGCAGAGTCAAAAGTATCAAATTTGTAAAATTTGGAAAAAGTGTGAAGAAAGGACCAAGTTGCAGCCTTACAAATCTGTTCAACAAAAACATCATTTTTGAATGCCCATGAGGAAGCCACAGCCCTAGTGGAATGAGCCGTAACCCTCTCAGGAAGGTGCTGCCCAGCAGTCTCATATGCGAGACGTATGATACTCTTCATCCACAAAGAAAGAGAAGAAGCCGTAGCTTTCTGACGCTTACGTCTGCCAGAAAAAAACTACAAACAAAGAAGAGGACTGACGAAAGTCCTTAGTCGCCTGAAGATAAAACTTCAGGGCCCAAACCACATCTAAATTGATTGAAGAATCTTTTCTAACACCTCACTTTGCCATCTCCTATCTTACTAACACAGGTAAAGAGAATGACTGGGTTGGGAGGGAAGGGAGGATCTATTTATACAGCTCTGCTGTGGTGCTCTTTGCCTCCTCGTGCTGACCAGGAGGCGATATCCCACAAGGATGAAATCCGTGGACTCATCGTATCTTGATAAAGAAAAAAAAAATGATAGTATGCATAATCAAATGAGAAGAACTAAAATTACCTGGCGAGTTTGTTTCACTGTCAGTATCCATGGCAACTTCTTCATAGTTATCATACTGGTAAATACCACCTGCACTCTCTACACACTGCTTATCAGAACGTCGAAGATCAGTATCTAAAGACTGGAAGGAACAATGACAAAATGTAAAAAAAAAAATTTAAATGCAGCTTTCTTAAATGTAATGGCACATTCCTTAAAAGGGACATACACTAAATAAATGCTAGACATAATGATGCATTCAAATAAAAAAAGATATACAGTATATGTGAGATGTATTTAATGTTTAATTAGTTTTTTTTTTTAACTAGTGACAAAGTGTAAAGTTTTTATGTCTATAAAACAATGGGGGCTGTCATGTTGTAAATTAGGTTACTTTCTCTGATGTGCCAATTAGGGACAGTTATAAAATAGGTCACTAGAGTGTGCAGTCAACAGCTGTGTGGAACATAACAGTGCTCTGCACTTCCATTTCTAACAGGAATGAAAAAGCTCACAACTTCAGAATAGAACTACAGGAAAAGGGACAAAATAAATGATAGTATGCTGTAGAGCATACATACATATACACGTGTGTGTGTGTGTTTGAATGTATATGTATATGATATTTATTCATGTAAGAGTTGTACGTCTCACCTTGCTTCGTTGCTTATTGGTGGCCTTATCCCCTACAAGTTTCATAAATCTATTATACTGCTCTTCTTGGTTTGAGAGGTCTCGAATTTTCCTAATTTCCTCTTCTCTTTTTTTCTTCTCTTCTTCTGCTTGTTTCTGCTTTTCTTCCTCCTCCTCTTTTCTGCGTTTTTCTTCAGCTTTTTGTTGCTGCAGTTTTTTCCAAGCTTTGGTTTGCTGCCTTCTAAGTGCTTGTTTTGCTTCAGGAGCAGAGACAACAGTTAATTGATATTTAAATATTTCATAACTCAAAAAACTGAAAAAATAAATCAATAAAAGAATCATTTTACTGTGGATCTTTAAATGAGGTCAGAGATTAAAACAATCTCAATTATGGATTCTAATTTATTAACACAGTTAATACATTTGCATATATACGCAAAACAGGTATCTTCCTCCATATGGTAAGCATGCACTAATCATGCTCTGTTACTATTTAAAAGCTGATCCGATAAGGCAATGTCACCGCCTGTATCAAACACTGCCATGGGTGGAGGGTTGGGATCGGAGCGGGTTAGAGGTTATCGAGGCCAGGGAGAGAGAGGGATGGGGCCATGCACTATGGCACAATGTTGGATGGGGAGGAGGACCCTACGTTATGGAGAAAAAAAAAAAAGAAAAAAAAAAAGCAATCTTAAAGGGGGAGGGCTGCAAAACTAGAAAAAATAATTAAACCAGTAACTGCCAGTTACAAATATGACAGCAGGCAGTGGAAAGAGATCAGGGATGGACCCCAACACTACAGAAGTAAATTCTGTGTCATAAAAGGCCGGGTATGTTTGTCCGATGCAGTCATGCGAAGTAGAGACAGCAGCGCGAGACAAACATACCTGGCCAAAAGGAAGGATCAGTCAGTGCGCATTAGAAAGCAGAGAGGGGGGGGGGGGCAGGAGAAGGGTAGTGCAGAAAAAAAAATTGAGAGCTGCAGGGAAGGGGAAGGAGGGAGAGGGGATCCAAGTGGATAGGGATTTTGGCCCATGTACACGAAACTAAACTGTTACTGTTCATACCTAAGGTGGTGACCAGGAGGGAAACAAATTATGCTTTCCTGATAATTTCATTTCCATTGTGGGAAGGAGAGTCTATGGCTTCATTCATTAATTTTGGGAAATAATAACCTGGCCACCAGGAGGAGGCAAAGACACCCATGCCAAAGGCTTAAATACGTTCCCCACACCCCTCATCCCCCAGTCATTCTGCCGAGGGAACAAGCAACAGTTGGAGAAATATGAGGGTATAAATAGTGTCCGAAGATAAATTAAATTTAGGTCCACCCACCGGAGTTACGGGCGTGAGCCGTTGACTCTCCTCCCACGATGGAAATTAAATTATCAGGTAAGCATAATTTAATGAATTTTACGGCTTCATTCATTACTTTTGGGAAACATATACCCAAGCTTTAGAGGACACTGAATGAAACCGGGAGGGTAAAAAGGCGGACCCTAATCTGAGGGCATCACAGCCTGTAAAACCTCTCTCCCAAAAACAGCTTCCGCAGAAGCAAAAACGTCAAATTTGTAAAACTTAGTAAGTGTGTGTAAGGAGGACCAGGTAGCCGCCTTACGAATCTGCTCCATAGAGGCCTCATTCTTAAAGGCCCAAGAAGAAGCCACAGCTCTAGTTGAATGAGCCGTGATCCTCAGAGGAGGCTTATGTGCCACTGTCTCATAGGCCAAGCGAATCAAGCTCATCAACCAAAAGGACAAAGCAGTAAAAAAAAAAAAAAAAAAAAAAAAAAAAAAAAAAAAAAAAAAAAAAAAAAAGAGGCTTTCTGCCCCTTGCGCTTCCCAGAATACACCACAAAAAGAGATGTAGACTGTCTGAAATCCTTCGTAGCCTGAAGATAGAACTTCAGGGCACGAACCACATCCAGATTATGAAGGATGTCAGGAAGCTCAGTGAGTCTCCTGTGCAACAAGACTGATAAAGCCGAAATCTGTCCTTTTAAAAAGGAACTGGCGGCAAGACCCTTCTCCAAACCCTCTTGGAGAAAAGACAGAATCCTGGATACCCTCACCTTGTGCCAAGGATATCCATGCTTCTCACACCAGGACAAGTTCTCCACACCTTATGGTAGATGCGATGAGTGACTGGCTTCCTTGCCTGAACTAGAGTGTCAATCACATTTTCAGAAAAACCTCTCTTGGCTAAGACTAAGCGTTCAATCTCCACTCAGTCAGCCTCAAAGAAACGAGATTTTGATGTTGAAAGGGACCCTGTTCCAGCAGATCCCTGCGACAGGGTAGCCTCCATAGCGGAGAGGATGACATCCCCACCAGATGCACAAACCACGTCTTCCGCGGCCACGAAGTAGCAATCAGGATAGCCGCAGCTCACTCTTGCTTGATTCGTGCCACTACACGAGGTAGAAGTGGTAACGGTGGAAAAATGTAAGCTAGGCTGAATCCCCAAAGCACCACTAAAAGGCATCTATCAGCTCTGCCTGAGGATCCCTTTACCTCGACCAGTATCGAGGTAGCTTGCAATTGAGTCTGGAAGCCATGAGATCTATCTCCGGCGTTCCCCATCTGCGACAAATCTCCACAAACACTTTGGGGTGAAGAGACCATTCCCCTGGATGGAAGGATTGCCTGCTGAGGAAGTCCGCTTCCCAGTAGTCCACACCTGGAATGTGGATCGATGAGAGCAAACAGCTGTGGGACTCCCCCCACTCCAAGATCCAAGACATCTCCCTCATTGCTAGGTAGCTCCTCGTTCCCACCCAGAGAAAGCCACGCCCTCAGAGCATTGTAGATTGCTCCAAGTTCCAGTATATTTAAATTGGAAAAAGAGACTCCTCCTGAATCCATTTTCCTTGTGCCATCCTAGCACCCCAAACAGCCCTCGAATGATCCTCTGCAAGGCTGAACGACGGCGTCTGGACTAGGATGTTGTCCAAATATGGCGCCACAGCAATGCAACTGGATCTGGCCACTGCAAGAAGCGCCCCCAGAACCTTTGTGAAGACTCTCAGGGCCGTCAACAGGCCGAAAGGAAGGACCACAAACTGGAAGTGTTGGTTTAGAAACGCAAATCTTAGGAACTTGAAGTGGTCCCTGTGAATTGGAACATGAAGGTAAACATCATTCAAGTCTATTGTCGTCATTAACTGTCCCTCTTGAACTTGGCGCAGAATAGATCGGATTGTTTCTATTTTGAATGATGTAACACTCAGAAACTTGTTTAAACACTTTAGGTCGAGAATCGGGCGGAACGTGCCTTCCATCTTTGGAACCACAAAGAGATTTGAATAGTACCCTAGACTCCCTTCTCTTCGGGATACTGGAATAATAACACCTAGAGAGGAGAGATCCCTCAAACAATCTAAGAAGGCCTCTCTTTTCCGGTCTTGAAGACAGGTTTGATAGGAGGAATCTGCCCCTGGGCGGATGGGACCTGAACCCTATCCTGTAACTCTGGGTGACAACCTCCAGAACCTAAGGGTCCTGAACGTCCTGCAACCAGGCTTCGGAGAAGAGAAAGACATCTGCTCCCTACTTGGTCCAGAGACCGGTCGGGGGCTGCCCCTTCAGGCCGATTTAGTCTCGGCGGGCTTCTTGTTCTGCTTGGACTTGTTCCAAGACTGAGCAGGTTTCCAAGTTCCCTTGGACTGATCCACTTTCGCAAAGGGCTGCTGGCGCTGGACCTTGTCCGCGTGAAAGGGGCAAAAAAGTAGATCCTTTAGGCTTAGTCTTCTTATCCTGCGGTAAGAAAGATCCCTTGCCTCCAGTAACCGTGGATATGATCAAATCCAATCCTGGACTGAACAGAATCTTTCCTTGAAAAGTCAGGGACAACAGCCTCGACTTAGGTCATGCTCTCAAACCAAGACTTTAGCCACAGAGCCCTGCGAGCTAAAACAGAAAATCCAGAAACCTTTGCATTCAGACGAATAATTTTCATATTGGCGTCACAAAAGAAAGAATTGGCGACCTTCAACGCCTTAATCTTATCCTGTATCTTGTCGATGGAAGTCTCCCCCTCGACCATTTCACACAGGGATACACACCAATATGTATGTAACTACGGCTACAGGCGCTGCCGATTGAAAAACAAACCCCATATGTTGAAACATTTCCTTAAAGTGATGGTAAACTCTCCCCTTTTTAAAATCAGATCTGGAATGTAAGCGTTATTTTAGATGGAGTTTTATTCATCACATGTAATGAAGATGCGCTATAACTTAGTTTTTAATATAGATATGAAATTCAAATACCCCACGTTACACCACCCACTTCAAAAGTCAATTTTCCTGTCAGCTAAATGATCGAATTACTCTCCAATCAATGCTCTAGCTACAACAAAAGTGCCAGATGGGGAGTGCGCTGATTGGACAACAATTCAATCTGTTAGCTCACAGAAAATGTTACTTTTGAAGTGGGCGGAGGAGCAGCAGTATTTGAATTTCATATCTATATTAAAAAGCATGTTATACTGCATCTTCATTACAGCTAATGAATTAAACTATCTAAAATAGCACTTACATTCCAGATCTGATTTTAAAAAGGGGAGAGTTTGCCATCACTTTAACATGTTTTCCAACTTTTTATTCATTGGCTCTTTTAACGACAAACTATCCTCGAGAGGAATAGTCTGCTTCGTGAGCGTAGAGTTGGCACCATCCACCTTAGGGATAGTCCCCCACAGCTCGAGCTGAGAGTCTGGAACGGGGAACAGTTTCTTAAAAGAAGAAGGGGAAAAGGAAGAACCTAATCGCTTTCATTCATTCTTAATAATATTAGCCATTTTTACCGGAACCGGGAAGGTCTGAGGCACCACCCTGTCCTTGTATACCTTATCAAGCTTAGGAATCGAAGGTTGCTCCGGAAGCTTCGGTTCCAGAACCTCCAGGAGTAGCAAGCACTTGCTTCAGCAAAAAGCGCAAATTCTCCATCCTAAACCTAAAGTCAGGCTCCTCCACAGCCGGAGGATGAGAGGACACTGACTCCGACCCAGAAGGAGCCTCCTCCAATGAGTCGGAGTGGGCCTCGTCATCATATAACGCCTCTGATATTTCCATAGGCAAAGACAACCCCTGGGCCGGGCCGCCATGATATGCCTAGACTTTGTTAAAGAGGGAGTACCCTCTAACGCGTTAGAGTCCTCCATAGCTTGCGCTTTTATTATGGACTAGACTAGCTTAAAAAACAGGCACCTTAATACTCCAATGGCCGGGGCACTCACCACCTCCTATGACCCGGACTACAGAAACCGCTTCGTCTCCTATGACGCTGAACAGAGAAAGTAAATCTCACACCCGGTCAACTGGGATGCCTCGCAGGACCGCCCCTGCACTAAGAAGAAAAACGAGCCAAAATCGTCCGCGCAATAATCCCAGAAGTCAACCTGAAGTTCCACCATTGCCAGAGCCACATCTTGCACATAATGCCGCAATAACACAACAAACATTATGTATAAAGCCCCCCCCCCCCTGTTCAATAATCCCTGTAGAAATATTAAGCCTTGATTCCATAAGATAAAAGGCGCCACACTGTGACCCTGTCTTCGGTGTAATCATTATGTATAAAAAAAAATGAAAACAATCTTACCAGAATCAATGCCTTCAAGAGTGACAGGTAGAAGCATCGCTCCTGACATGGACTTGAGTGCAGAAAGCAGGCAGAGAAACTCGTCAAAGCTGATTGCTTGGGGAGCTGTTAATATGAGTCGGGATGGTTTCGCAGAAAGACTCTCTATGCATCTCCGGACTCTAACATTCATCCAGACTCTCACTGAGAGGCTGACAGGACTACTTAAAACTCCAGTCCCATTCCGAAGAGTACTAACCTGAGACTACTCTGAATCTTCGGCACTTCTCTGCCATCCTCCTGTGACAAAAGGCAAAGAATGACTGGGAGATGAGGGGGAAGTATTTTAAGTCTTTGGCTGGGGTGTCTTTGCCTCCTCCTGGTGGCCAGGTTCTTATTTCCCAAAAGTAATGAATGAAGCCGTGAACTCCCCTCCCCTTAAGATGGAAAGATAGCCGTTTGGGAGGGAATAGGGGTGGGAGGTGTCAGATGAGACGGTGATCTCTAACAATAAAGCAAGAACTAAAACATGGAGGGGAAAAAAAAAAAAAAAAAAAAATCTATCATTCATACACAGCATTTGGTTTTAAACAACTTTCCAATTAATTTTCTTCAATATCGTGGTATATTTAATTGAAAAGAAATCCTAGGTAGGATTAGGAGCAGCAATCCATTACTGGGAGCTAGCTGCTGATTGGTGGCTGCACAAAAATGCCTATTCATTGGTTCCCCAGACGTGTTCAGTTAGTTCCCAGTAGTGCATAGCTGCTCTTTCAAAGGATACTAAGAAAAGGAAGCACATCTGATAATAGAAGTATATTGGAAAGTTGTTTAAACTATCTGAATCATGAAAGAAAAAATTTGGGTTTCATGACCCTTTAACCTTACAAGCTAAACGATTAACCCCGGCATTGCCGGGAGTTTCAAATGTGGTGTGCAGCTGCAATTAACATCGTAAAGCCATGCATGTCTTTTAACAAAAGGGGATCGAAGCAATTTAAATATACATTACTTACACATATACAGATGTAAAACCTTTTATCCAAATTGCTTGGGAACAGAAAAGTTTGGTTTTTTGTATAGTTTGAATTTTGGAATACTTGCCTCTTTAAAATGAGAAAATTGAGAGAAGGCATGGAACTAAGTGTAAACAACAATATCTTAGGTCATTTACGCAACATTTAAATTTAATAATTCAGCTTATATATGTAACTAAAGGTGATTTAGTTTCATTATTTAATACTTTTGTGACTTACAGGCAGGGAAAATAGTAATTTTATTTAATTTATTTTAAATATTAGTGAAAGTGTTTTAGAATAAGTTTGGATTTTAGAATTCCGTATTTAGGAATATGTACATACGTATAGCAAAAATGCTAAAAAAATTCTCCGGTACTGTGGGCAAGTTTTTCTCTGAAATTCCCAGTAGCAAAGGGGTTAAATGTAAACCATGATATGATCTATAATCTTCAGTTTAAAACATCCCTAGTAACAGACAAATAGCTTCCATTACTAGTACTATCCTCCTTAAAATGGAGTTTAGAAGGAGCAGTAGCACCCATGATAAACTATAATATAATCAGATCTACAATGAGATACCTGCATAAGCGGGATTGTTGCTTTTTTTTGTCAGATGGGAATGCGCGTTTGCTTTCTCTTTTGGAGACTCTGTATTGGGCTTTGTTAGTTTCTCCTTGCTCTCTTTCATGACAAGTTGTTCTTTTTGCTGCCATTTTTTACTTGCAGACTGAAGTGCTAAAAGTCGTAAATGAAGTTCTGACAAATCCTCCTCCTCTTCGACCAGAATCTACAAGAAAAAAAATGCATTATGGTATAAAGCCATTTTCTTCACATTTTAAAACAAATAGTAAATGAGTAATCACGTAAGATCTAATGAGTCGCAATTATTTCTCAAAATTAGGAATCAAAAGGGGAGAAAACACGATTATAAAAAAACTTACCTTATTATTTTCATCCGGGGTATTACTATTCTTATTGCTATCATCTGTAGTGTTATTCTTATCGGCTTCATTTGTGGCATCACTATTCTTACTGGATTCATCTGTAGTACTGCTGTTCTTATTGATTTCATTTGTATTATTATCACCAGAAACCGTTTCTTCCAAGTTAGCAGGCCCTAAAAGAGTACAAGCACCAGCTTTATAATATACACTTATAGCACCTAAATATAAGTATCTGGGGTGTGTATATTTTCATTAAACGAATGCTGAAAATGTCTGTGGTCTGCAACACTCGGCTCATAATGGTGCTGGATATATTAGAGAAAACGTACAACACAAAAATAACTGTGCATTTGTTTGTTGCACTTTAACTCTAATAAATCCAGTGGTGAATCTTGTCTAATGTCGCAGACTAGAGACATTTTCTGTATTCGTTATATATACACACATATCCACACAAAAGAGAGGTTTAATATCTTCATCATAGGAAAAGTATAATGAATGTTTTAACTGAAATCTATAAATGAATTTGGAAATTTGTTGTACGCAATGTTTGATGCATAATATGATGAATGACAGGGTCAGAGTTTACTAAAGTACCTTGGATGGATTTTGCAGCTTTATTGGTTTCATTAATTTGAATTGACTCTTCAACATTTTGTTTCTTTTTCTCACCAACACATTTTAATTTCTGCCTAAGAGGTTTAAGCTCAAAAGCCTGAAATGCTTTCACAACCGGCTTCTCCTCTGCGGGCAATGTCTTTACCCTATCAGCAATAATACTTTTGTGTTCTTTAGCTTGAGGTTCCACTGGTACTGCCACAGGACTGTCCTCTTTCACATTGTCATCCTTTAAACTCAGAGCTAGCTTCTCATCTTTGTTAATGGTCTCAAGTTCAAGTTTTATTTGTTTGTATTTTAAAAGCAAATCTTCAAAGCTCTCTTCCTCACAGTTCTCATTCCTCTGAGAATGACCAAATTTAGACCTTCCAAAGGTTTTAGCTGAGTAATTTGTTAAGAAAAGATTAAGAACTACTTGTTACATTAAATTGAACAAAGGCAATATTTTAAAAACTGCACTTAAACACAATAGAGGTGGGCCGTTTTTAAAAACTGCTGAGCAATTAATTGTAAGCATTCCTGAGGGACTTGCGTCAGTGCTCCTAATACATAGAAGCTCTTCTCCACCCACACCAAAGTACTGATTATCTTTCATAATTGTTAGCATTTTTGCTATCACTCCATTTAGTGTATTTTATTTAACTTTCAAAACTATATATACACACACAAAATATTTTTAATTTTTTTTTATTTTAAAGTAGACAACCCAAGGTGTTGATCTAGGCCCATTTTGGTCTATTTCATGCCACCGATTCGCCACCAAATGCGGTCAATATTAACAAAATCGTTAACTTTTTCAAAAACCTTCTCATGGAAATTTACATACCACTTGTGCAATCGTAACACAAATGGTTGTAAAAGCTTCTGTTATCCCCTCCCTTTGTTCAGAAATAGCAGGAATGCATGGCTTTGTCATTGCTTTTTGGTAAGAGAAGGTCGTTAATTGCAGCTGCACACCACACTTCTATTATTCCTGGCAGTGAAGGGGTTAATCAGGTAGCTTGTAAGGTGAGTTTTAGTGTAGAGAGATTACCATCCCACTCCCTGATCACTATTTGATCCCTCCCAAACAGCTCTCTTTCCCTCCCTCACCCCATATGCAAGGCTAATTTTAGTTGTATTATAGAGATCACCCTCCCAAATAGCTCTCTTTTCTCAAACTGGTCACTAGCATCTTAGTTACTGGCAGATAGCCTGCCAGTATGCCATTTTAGAGCATTTTTTTTTTTAAATTAAAAATTATTCATTTTGATATATTTATTAATAGAGATGCCTCAACGCTCCCACCTCCCTAATCCCTCCCAAAAAGATCTCTAACCCTCCACAATCTAAAAAGTGGCAGCCATCTTAGGTACTGGCAGCTGTCTGCCAGTAGCCAGTTTTTTTATATATATATATATATATATATATATATATATATATATATATATATATATATATATATATATATATATATATATATATATATAAAATTCTGTAGTTTAGAGACCCCTTAACCTCAAGCAATTGTTGACAGGGCACCCTCTGTTTCTGCAGTGTACTGGCCAATCCCTCCCCCTACCACAGCAATAATTTGTTCTGAATTGTAGAGAACAGTCCCCTCCGTCCCCACTCCTGCGATGAGCCAGCCGCCTGCCTTCCTACACCACCCACAGCATCACCAGAAGCAGATACAGACAGTGACAGAGTGTCACTGTCTGTATTGGCCATCAGCCTTCATATAGTAAAGGAAGTATGATCAGCTGACAGCAAGGACCGCAGCATGAGCCAGATGGCTGGACTTAGGTACTACGTCAAAAGGGTACGCTGGACAAAGTACCCTGTGACATAGTACCTACATACATATGGCTTAAAGTGAAAGTCAATCCTATTTTTTAGCCGTGGGCTGCTGTAGCAGCTAAGAACGGTGATCGGTTGAAACAAATAAAGGAGTTTACTACATGAAGTATCTTATACTTCATGAATAAAAGTCCCCTTTATTTGTTTCAATAGTCAATCCTAGCATTTAACCAACGCTAGGATTGACTCACTTTAAGGGGTTAAAACAATTTATTTTGAAATGCAAGGGTTGACAAACGTAGAGACAGAATATTAAGGGGATAATCACACTTCTATTAGGGGCCAAAACAGGGATACATAGGTAGGTGGAAAATATTTCATAGCTTAAAAAGGGAAAGTAGACATACTGAGATTGTAATATAAAATGCTGTTACTAAAGAAGTTTCTGCACTTATACTGCACTCTAACCTCACTACATGTCCCCTTGAACCCATACCCTCACAGCTACTCCCCTCCCTCTTTTCTACCCTTACCCCTCACACTCTTACATTTTCAACCTCTCCCTCAGTACTTGTATTTTTCCCTCATCTCTAAAACATGCCCTGGTCACACCTATCCTTAAAAAAAACCTCTTGATCCAACCTCCCCATCCAACTACCGCCCTATTTCCCTACTCCCTCTTGCCTCAAAGCTTCTTGAAAAGCTAGTACATGCACGCCTATCCCATTTCCTTAAATTACACTCCCTCCTTGACCCACCACAATCTGGATTTCGCCCCTATCACTCCACAAAGAAAGCAATCATTAAGGTTACCAACGACCTACTTACAGCAAAATCCAAAGGCCACTTCTCTCTGCTTATCCCCCTTGATCTGTCTGCAGCCTTTGATGCTGTTGACCACCCTCTTTTGCTCCAAACCCTCCAATCCTTTGGCATTTGTGACACGGCCCTCTTGTGGTTCTCTGCCTACCTGTCTAATTGTACCTTTAGTGTAGCCTTCTCTGGGGCTTCCTCTGCCCCGTTACCACTTTCTGTTGGGTACCGCAAGGCTCTGTCCTCTGTCCCCTTCTCAATCTACATGCCATCATTAGGTTCCCTAATAAAGTCCCATGGGTTTCAATATCATTTGTATGTCGACAACACTCAAATCAACATCTCTTCATGGGTGTCCTTTCACTACATTAAGCTAAATCTCACCAAAACTCTGCTCCTTATTCCCCCCCCCCACCTTCTAAAATCTCAACCCTCCCCCCATCTCTCTGTCTACAACTCCATTACCCCTACCCCGCATGCCAGATGTCTTGGGCTCACTCCTGACTTAGATCTTTCTTTCACTCCTCACATTCAGGCCTTGGCTAAATCCTGCCGCTTCCACCTTAAAAACCATCTCTAAAATTAGGCATTTCCTGACACAAGTCACAACTAAGATTTTAATCCACTCTCTCATCCTTTCCCGCCGACTACTGCAACTCCGTCCTCTCTGATCTCCCTAGCTACCGTCTAGTTCCTTTACAATCCATAAAGAATGACTCTGCCAGGCTCATCTTCCTTAGATGTCGCTCTTCATCTGCTGCACCTCTCTGCCAATCCCTTCAATGGCTTCCTCTTGCCTCCAGGATTAAAACACAAAATTCCAAATGACATACAAAGCCCTCAACTGCACTGCTCCCCTCTATATCTCAGACCTTGTCGTCAAATACTCTCTGTCCCGTCCTCTTCGCTCTGCTCACGACCTACTACTCCCCCTCCTCTCGTTACCTCCTCACATTCCCGTTTACAGAACTTCTCCAGACTGTCTCCCATCTTGTGGAACTCTCTGCCTCGCTCCACAAGACTCTCCCCTAGTTTTGAAAGTTTCAAGCACTCCCTAAAGACTATTCTGTCTAGCGATGCATACAACCTACACTAACCTTATCTAATACCAGCTCCTCTCCATTGCTAGCCGCCATGAAACCCCTTAGAATGTAAGCCTAAGAGCCCAACTGCTTGCAGATCACTTTCAGAAGAGCTGACTACAACAGTGTTACTCTAGGTAGGGCTCTCTACCCATTTGATCCCTATAATTGCTACCTTGAATACCACCTATGCACGGCGAACACTGCAGACAAAAAGGAACTTTCAGCATGAAGTATTTTATTGTGCACTGAAACTTCTTCAACAAAGGATACTAAAAGAATGAAGCAAATTAGAGGTATAACGGAAAGTTGTATTCTCTATCTGAATCATAAAATACATGTTTTGTGTTTCATGTCCCTTTAAGTCCAGCACCTCTTACACCCCCAGGTGGCAATCTTAAGCCACTGATGGGAGTTTAGGCTCTCGTAAAGATGGGCAATTGACAGGCAGACTGATTTGTTTGTCTACTTCCATGTTTAGGCTCCAAGATTAGCATTTGAGTAAAAGGTTAAACAAGACACTTATTTAACTTGCTATCTGAAGTGCATTAAAATACTGACTTTAATGCACCTATAAAATGCCCTTATTCTTTCAGTTCCTATAAGAAAATGGAACTGCTGCACCAGTCAGCTTGAATTGCGTTAAATGACTGCATGACATTTAAAGGGCATTGTATTGTAAATGTTGCCCACGTGAATGTATTTGCAATGATACATTTTACCTGGAGTGTATTACATTATTTACAAATACGCATTTACCTTTATTATGTCATTTGAAATAGCTGCTTTTACATGTTAAAAACACACCTATACTGAAAATATTAACACATTTATTATCAAAGAAAAGCTACGTAACCAAGAATCAGCAGCAGCACAGTGGGGTGAGTGACATAAAAATGTTATATTTCAGTTGTTCTAAGTATCAGCCTTTGTGTATAGACCATCCCATTTAAATAGATTGTTTTCAGTTAGAAAATGTAGTTATTTCATGTACAAAAATAAACCTAAATGAGAATTGTATTGTACCTTTTATACATGGCAGATGGTATAACAATTCAGTGGAAACACATTAAAAGGAAAACATTTTACAGTACACTGTCACTTTAATAATGTGCTCAACAAAGAATAATTCTTCAATCATAGTTAAAGTACTACTCAGGAGCCGTAGTACACTGCTAGCTATAAGCAGAAACTGCCAATCAGTATTGAACTGTGGCTCCCGGTCAGTACTTTGTGTTTAGCTCCTTTAAGGGGGTTAAACACACAGCATTGCAGCATCAATAATAATAATAAAACTAAATGTAATCTTATTATAAACGGACCTTTAATACATGTTTGTACACAACTAATACCCTGTGGCTTATAAGGACAACTCCTGGAAATGTAATGGTGGAAAGGAACACACTTCAAAAAGCTTTGGGGGGGAGGGGGGGGGGGGGGAGTTTTTTTTGTTGTTTTTTTTTTAATACATAAATATTTCATTTTAAAAAAAAAATGGAAATACATTTTGAAATGCTGGGATTTTTCCAAACACTGTTTAAACAGTTTTGTGATTTTTCCCCCTACAAAAATAAAACTATTAAAACTGATAGACTCTAAAGAAAAAAAACAGTGACAATCTAAGAGATCATCTTAACAGGTGCTAATTTTACTTTTAAACATTTTAGTTTCCTGAATAAACCTTGTTTGTCATCCTTTCAGAAGGTTGTCATCCAATACAGCTGCTGATGGATTAACAGTGGAGAAGGCTACATGTACTGGTAGTTAGTTACAATCTACATTTATAAAGGATTTGCCTAACTTACCATGCTAAATTTTAAATTCCAATTTTTAAATTTACAAATATTCAAATAAATGTGGCACTTTGCTGGCTTGGATTCATGCTCATTTTGTTATTTCTTGAATGACTTACGGTTGACTCACCAATTGCTTGCAACATACATAGTGACCAAGGACATGTTACCTTCACTATGTAAAGTAAATAAAGAAACTATGGGCCAGATAAAAACTTACTGTCATGGAGAGAAATCATGCAAAATTTTAGGGAACTATTGGGTTCCATTTATCATCCACGGGCGAACATATTCGCCCCTGCCAGTCCAATTCTTGCACATGAGCGCTCCTTTGTGCACGCATGCAACCCCGCCCCCTGCCCACACACAGCCAATGAGTGGGCAGGAGCTGTCAATCTCCCCAAGACCGGGAAGATTGAAATTCTCCATCCAAGTCTGATCACTGCTGCTTGATAAATCTTGACTGCAGGTTCGCTTGTGCAAACCTACAGTCACAATAGGGGGAGAAGGATTTGTTAAATCAAGACCTTAATGTAGGTGTCTCTCCTTCAAATCCAGAGCCTTGCATAGCTAGATAAACAGCTCTCAAGCCCAAATTTTCCTTTTTTAAATTCTCTGACAGACCTTGCAGAACCGACAAGACTTCTTAAATAGTTTTGCCAGAACGGAGAGCTTGTCAGGCCTTTTGTGTATCAACTGTAGCCCTTACATTGCCTGTAATATTCATAAAAGGTCAATTGAAATATTAATATTGTTCAACTGAATGCCAAGTTAGTTTTACAGTTATAAAACACTTAATAGCTATAAATAGCAATTTCATATATTTCCATACCAAGACATGCCCCATGTACATCTATAAACATGCTCAATATAGCTTTTCACATTCCAAACATTCTGTTCAGTTGTCTTTATTTCCTTAGAGGCACGTCCCTAAAATCATATCAATTTTTATGTTGCTCGTAGTAGATTACATTTGTAGAGGACACCATTATTTCACACCACATAATTATATTCTTTTGTACCCATAAATAATTGGCCCATCTACAAAGCATTAAGGTTTTAAATATTTGTACTTAAAGGGACATGAAACCCACATTTTTTCTTTCGTGATTTATAAAGAGCATGTCATTTTAAACAACTTTCTCATTTACTTCTATTATCTAATTTGCTTCATTCTCTTGATATCACTTGCTGAAAAGCATATCTAGATATGCTCAGTAGCTGCTGATTGGTTGCTGCACATAGAGGCCTTGTGTGATTGGCTCACACATGTGCATTGCTATTTCTTCAACAAAGGATATCTAAAGAATTGAGCAAATTAGATAATAGAAGTAAATTGGAAAGTTGTTTAAAATTACATGCCCTATCTGAATCATGAAAGTTTAATTTTGACTAGACTGCCCCTTTAAAAGAAAGCTCTTCAATACTCTAATTTTAAAGTTGTAAGCACACCAACAAAGGTGCCTTTTTAACAGTAAATTAACAAGGTTTGAAAACAATGTTGGGTCTGACTTGCTTTCACAGTAGAAAGCCCCTTTAAATCCTCATATAGTTATGCCCTTGTATCCAATAAATATATTCTGCATCTAAACATACCTCATATCGTTTTAATGATTACAGGGATAGTTATGTCAGACTACTAGATGGTATTTCATCATACTAAATAGAGCGCAGTTATTATACTGGTAATCCCCCTGCTATTACACGCTGCATCTCACCAAATGCTAACACTCAGTGCCAGTCAGGCCTAATTATATAGTGAAACCGCTGCTTATCCTGAGGCACATGACAATGCAGTGTGTTCACTATTCACCCTTTAAACGTTGTATGTGGCAATACATGACAAGACGATATACGTCAGAATTAGCGGCCAATAACCAACACTAGCTCTAATCAACTTATCAAACTCAAATTATAGCTCTTTCAACTCCTTGCCTCAAGACACGGCTATCATAAAGGATACGTTTCCTCGGGGAGGGCTCCCCCCACGACCTCTGACTACTCGGTTTCACTCCACGATCTCCACAGCTCCGGTCCCAGATTCGTCCTCCTCCACCACGGCCCACCCGGCCTCTAGAGCGAAACCGGCCCAGTGTACTATGGCTTCTCTCCCAGAATGACGACCTTTGGTTGTTATCTACTGCTTGCATTTGTTGCTGCATGCGAAGCGGTTGCCTATAATCCTTATGTCGATACCCGTGAGGCATTGGGGGTGGCCATACCGGGCGGTGCCGGTATTGGGAGTCATGGTTAACCGGCCTGTGTCGGACGGGTTTCGGGCTATCAGCTTTTACGCTGTCGTCACTAAGTTCTCCATCCTCCAGCTCGCCCTCCTCACGCGGTGAAGACGCTCGCTGTAAACGTTCCGACATAACGAAAGTGGACTCTAAACAACACCGATCAACCAAACCGCACTAATTCTCTTCACTACTGATAGTTACGGGATATTTGGAGATCTCGCGAGACCAGCATATCCAGACGTCACGGACGAGAAATGTGAATGTGGGACCTTCCATGAGCAAATTAGGAATTAGTGCCATGAACCATCAATGGGTTTATAATACATTTTATAGAAACATTTCAACATTTAGAAAACAGCATTTCAATTTAACATTGACAAATGTATATTTAGCCTAGTACTGTACCTAAAAGTTGTCTGTGTAGTTTTAACCATTTAACAGCCAGAAACTTATAGTGCGGCGCTATCTGGCAAGCAAAAAATTAAAACGGTTTAGGAACTGTATGGCACATTATATTGAGAGGCATGACATCAAATCCGTCTGTTTACTAGAGAAGGTCAGGCTAACCACAATCAATTACTGTTAACAAAAAATGCGTTGTTTTGCAATTTATCTGCTAAGGCGAATTAGACAGAGACAATTGCACAGTGTACTTCCATTTCTGAGAATTAAAAAAAGTAAATCAAAATCTTCAAAAAAGAAAAATTAATATATATTGCAATTTATTTTTATTTTTTAATTCAGATAATTAGGCATTTTATATTACAATCTCAATTGGGGGTCAATTACATGTGTCAGTTTCTGCTCTGGACCAGCAATGCAGACTGTGGGTCCCAAGTAGGACTTTAACCCCTTAGTGACCAGACCATTTTTCAATTTTCTTACCAGGGCTGTTTTTACATTTCTGCTGTGTTCGTGTTTAGCTGTAATTTCCTTCTTACTCATTTACTGTGCCCCCACATATATACTGTACCTTTTTTCTTGCCATTACATGGACTTTCTAAAGATACAATTCTTTTCATCATATCATGTAATTTACTATAAAGAAAAAATTATGAAAAAATAAAAAAAAAACACTTTTTCTAACTTTGACCCCCAAAATCTGTTACACATCTACAACCATGAAAAAAACTCCCATGCTAAATAGTTTCTAAATTTTGTCCTGAGTTTAGAATTACCCATTGTTTACATGTTCTTTGCTTTTTTTGCAAGTTATAGGGTAATAAGTACAAGTAGCACTTTGCTATTAACAAACCATTTTTTTTTTCAAAATTTGCCATAGTTACATTGTAACACTGATATTTGTCAGAAATCCCTGAATATCCCTTGACATGTATATATTACAGGTATACCCCACTCATACAGCAGGTTCGGGACCGGAGCCCCGATTTAAAGTGAAACAAGGCAGTTTTAGCTTTCTTTTCACTTGCCAGTGTGTTTAAAAACTTGAAAACATGTTTGACGTAACATATATAAGGGTACACTAATGCTATGTTTAGTTTAACACTAGCACAGCACAGTATTCAATAAATACTGTACCTGTAAAATAGTTACAATTGCCCTAGACAGATTAACTATACCTAAAAAATATGGAGGTATGGCTTTACCAAATCTACGCTATTATAATTGGATAGCAATGATAAAATATGGATTAGACTGGTTGCTTGAATCGCAATATATCACCTACTATGAGATTGAGACAGAATTAATAAGACCTTTCAACTTAAAATCGGCCCTTCATCACACGTATGCACAATTACCAGAGAATATTAAACAACTTTCAACAATTTCGAATATTATTTTGGCCTGGCAAAAATATTGTAATCTAATGGGCGTGGACTACAGTAGATCGAGATACTTATCGATTATTGGTACCCCGGATTTTTCTCCAGGACAAAATAATATAGTTTTTAGAGAATGGCACGAAAAAGGAATTCGATACTTTGCACAATTTTTGATAACAGACACAAATAAAATACAAACGTATGGTGAGATAGCAAAAAAATTTCAGCTACCTCAAAATAATTTTTATGCCTTCCTGCAAGTTAGAAGTTTTATGACAGCACTTGCTCCTGTAAGCGAGTCAGGTTGGGACTTGCAAGAAATGGAGGCAGGACTTATCTTATATAAAGCAGAAATTAGATCATTAAGGCCTAGATTTGGGGTTTGGCGTTAACCGTGAAAACCAGCGTTAGAGGCCCCTAACGCGGGTTTCTTACGGACTCCGGTATTTAGAGTTTATTTACCGCCACTCCAAAATCACCTAACGCTCAAATTTCTACCGACACCTCAGACCCAGTAGTAAACATATACCGACAAAATTAAATTCTACAAATCAAATTAAAAATATTACACAAAGTACACTTACACTCATACAAACACTACACTATGTTTATTTTTCATATTTAATAATTTTTCAGCAAAATACAAAGGATTAAAGTTGCGAGATCTCGGGTGTTTGAAAAAAAACAACACAAATCCATTTTCCCATTGACTTACATTGACACACGGGAAAAGAACCTCGTATACCTACATCTAACTAATAACATTATCACAAACATACACTCATCGATGCATACAAACAATATACACCACATGACATACACAAAATATTTATTTATTACAAAAAGAACACGATTTAGTGACTTTTTCACACAAGCTCATGACGTCATTCACTTTACGAGGAAAACCAGTCTTAGAAAAAAAAATTTGGAAATCTTTAGAGCCTCCATTGACTTCTATTGGGAAGACGTGCTCGTGCACGCGAAACCCTCATTTCCCTAACGCACGCAAATAGCATAGACTGAAAAACTCCAAATACCAGCGCTAGAAAAGACATGATTTTATGCGTTAGACATAGCGATGATAAATAGATCAAGAAATGACTATGGTGGATTTATGTTTTTTAATTATTGAATATTCACAACACCATAAAATTGTTTCACACTTTTAGATTACATCAACTACAAATCCACATCACTAGTAACACATTATTATTTAAATAAAATTACATTTAAAATTAAAATAAAATTCACTAAACATTTCTTGATTCACAAACAGTACACAATGGGAAACACCTCTCATTTACCTTTATTATTGCATTTCTGTTATTCAACTCATATGCTTGCAGCAACTGCATATCTACATAGGCTTAACACATGATCAGTCATGGATGCACATATATTACTTTTAACATTCACTCATACATGTGCATTCAAATGATGGGGGAAAAACACATTACATTCTCTCGAGGAATCACAAAACAGAACATATGGATTTTACTGTACTTTTAACATCATGATTCCATCACCAGAAACCATTAGGAATTACGTACAAGAAGAACATCATTACACCAGATTACAGATGTCACTTTATGGGAAGGAACAACAATGCCAGACCGCTATATACAAGT
Organism: Bombina bombina; assembly: GCF_027579735.1. Taxonomy (NCBI): domain Eukaryota; kingdom Metazoa; phylum Chordata; class Amphibia; order Anura; family Bombinatoridae; genus Bombina; species Bombina bombina. Next base: position 252,923,155 of record NC_069504.1, on the reverse strand, counting down.
CAGCATATGTGGGACACAATCACAATATATACGTACATGTACATAACACGCATCACCCATCACGCAACCACAAAGCACACATTTAGATTTTATTCAGCACACAATAACAATGTAGCACAATACAACAACACAATGAGGATTTCACAACTACATAGGCAGGTTAATAATATCATGACGTCATTACAAGATTCAACCATACACATCACAGATTCACCAGTGTACCGCCCCTTTCGGAACTTTAACACTCAATACTACAATACAACATATACGTAAACAACAGTTTGGAACAGCATTATTAGGGAAATTTCAATGGGACAATTAATAAATATTGTCAGATCGCAAATCACTTATATATATAATACTACAGATGATAGCCGGAAGTTATTCAGTATTAGTGCCATTTGAATGGGACGCATACAATATTGTCAGATCGAAAATCACTTATATATACAATAATACAGATGACAGCCGGAAGTTCAGATTTTTCATGGCGATTTGAATGGGACGCATACAATATTGACAGCTCGGCAATCACTTATATATACAATACTACAGATGGCAGCCGGAAGTTCTTCAGCATTAGTGCGATTTGAAAGGGACGCATACAATATTGACAGCTCGGCAATCACTTATATATACAATACTACAGATGACAGCCGGAAGTGCTTCAGTATTAGTGCAATATTAAAGGGACGCATACAATATTGACATCTCGCCAATCACTTATATATACAATACTACAGATGACAGCCGGAAGTTCTTCAGCATTAGTGCGATTTGAAAGGGACGCATACAATATTGACATCTCGGCAATCACTTATATATACAATACTACAGATGACAGCCGGAAGTTCTTCAGCATTAGTGCGATTTGAAAGGGATGCATACAATATTGACAGCTCGGCAATCACTTATATATACAATACTACAGATGACAGCCGGAAGTGCTTCAGTATTAGTGCCATTTTAAAGGGACGCATACAATATTGACATCTCGGCAATCACTTATATACACAATACTACAGATGGCAGACGGGAAGTTCGGAATTATTATTGCGATTTTAAAGGGACGCATACAATATTGACTGCTCGGCAATCACTTATATATACAATACTACAGATGGCAGACGGGAAGTTCGGAATTATTATTGCGATTTTAAAGGGACGCATACAATATTGACTGCTCGGCAATCACTTATATACACAATACTACAGATGGCAGACGGGAAGTTCGGAATTATTATTGCGATTTTAAAGGGACGCATACAATATTGACTGCTCGGCAATCACTTATATATACAATACTACAGATGGCAGACGGGAAGTTCGGAATTATTATTGCGATTTTAAAGGGACGCATACAATATTGACATCTCGCTAATCACTTATATATACAATACTACAGATGGCAGACGGGAAGTTCTGAATTATTATTGCGATTTTAAAGGGACGCGTACAATATTGACATCTCGGAAATCACTTATATATACAATACTACAGATGGCAGATGTTACTTTATCGTTTAAAAACAATATTGCAGCAACATTGATCGATCATATTTGATGCACATTATACACAACTATGCACTTTCATTCATGTTAGCCTGGACGTGTGCTTGTTACTATAAGATTGCGTTTAAGAAATATTGATTACGCATATGAACAAACATTGCAAACATGCACTGTATGTGTGATATTTGACACTTTCACATTGAGATTCATTGGGGGAAAAAAACATTTCAGCCAAAAAAAATAAAACGCCCACTTTGAAAGCATTCGCGCCGCTCACATACAAACAGGTGAATACAATCAGCAATCATTACAAACTCACTACCATTGGACTAATCGTACTATAAATCCCCCAAACAACATGGCCAAAGCATCACTTGTGATCCACATCAGATCAAGTGCTTACCTTGTTACGCTGTTTTGAAAGATGGATGACGATGACATGGTAGACGCTGCTGGTGCTGCTATTGGCGAACTAGCTGTTGGTCGAATCAGGCAGCCTCGGCGGCTCAGACTGAGACAAAGGGGTCGTCTGGTTCGAGGTCCTCCTGTCTACAGGGTGAGACCCACCTTGGAAAACATGAGCGACTTTGAGGTTTTTGATAAGTATCGGCTCGATCGCGAACAGCTCATTGGCCTTTACGAGCTTCTTAAACCTCATTTGGAGCCACGTATACAAATAAGGACTGCTGTTCCCCCCATGAGTAAGATGCTAAGCTGTCTATACGTCCTGGCCTCCGGGATTTTTCAATCAGGAGAACTGTACATGCATGGCCTGGCTCAAGGTACATTCTCTGTGGTGTTTGATAACTTTCTGGACGCCATGGTACGTATCAGTAAGCAATACATAGGATTCCCACAGAATGATGGTGATTGGAGGCGCCTGAAGTGGGAATTCTTTGATATTGCTCAATTGCCCAATGTCTTGGGAGCCATTGATTGTACCCACATTGCGCTGCGTGCTCCAATTGATGACTTGCCCTTCAGAAATCGCAAACATTTTCATAGCCTCAACGTGCAGTATGTTTGTGACGCACGGATGAGGATTATGCATGTGTATGCGAATTTTGGAGGGGCTTGTCATGATGCCCGCATCCTCTCTCTGTCGTCCCTGTGGAGACAGTTTGAGGAAAGACAAATGCCCCCTGGTTATCTCGTTGGTGAGTATTTGTGCACAACATGTTTAATTAGTTTGACAATTGCCCCTGTAGTCTTAAAATGTTAGCGTCATGTTCATCTATAGGATGCAATTTAACCATTTGTTATTTACCGACGCTAATGTTTACTTTTATTTAAATGCAGATATGTAGCATGTCTTACCTTAAGTGCTCAGATAGAGAATGCAATGTAACCATGTATTTAGCATTTAACACTATTTTTTTTTTTGGATAAATACGCATATGTAGCATGTCTTAGCTGAAATGTGAATATATTATCTCATGCAATTTAACCCTGTCATTGTCTCTTTCCGCTAATGTGTAGTTTTAGTTCAATGCAGATATGTAGCATGTCTTACCTTAAGTGCTCAGATAGAGAATGCAATGTAACCATGTAGTTAGCATTTTACACAAGGTTTGGTTTAGGAGAAATACGCATATGTAGCATGTCTTAGCTGAAATGTGAATATATTATCTCATGCAATTTAACCCTCTCATTGTCTCTTTCCGCTAATGTGTAGTTTTAGTTCAATGCAGTTATGTAGCATGTCTTACCTTAAGTGCTCAGATAGAGAATGCAATGTAACCATGTAGTTAGCATTTTACACAAGGTTTGGTTTAGGAGAAATACGCATATGTAGCATGTCTTAGCTGAAATGTGAATATATTATCTCATGCAATTTAACCCTGTCATTGTCTCTTTCCGCTAATGTGTAGTTTTAGTTCAATGCAGATATGTAGCATGTCTTACCTTAAGTGCTCAGATAGAGAATGCAATGTAACCATGTAGTTGGCATTTTACACAAGGTTTGGTTTAGGAGAAATACGCATATGTAGCATGTCTTAGCTGAAATGTGAATATATTATCTCATGCAATTTAACCCTGTCATTGTCTCTTTCCGCTAATGTGTAGTTTTAGTTCAATGCAGATATGTAGCATGTCTTACCTTAAGTGCTCAGATAGAGAATGCAATGTAACCATGTAGTTAGCATTTTACACAAGGTTTGGTTTAGGAGAAATACGCATATGTAGCATGTCTTAGCTGAAATGGCAAGATACAGAATAATATACAACTTTTTTTTTGGATGTTTCAGAAAAATTTTAATACGGATTATCGTGTACAAAAAATTATTTCTAAAACAATATACTATTTTAAGGATTCTGTTTGAATTATGTTCTGTTCATAATTTATAGGTGATTCTGGGTACATGAGCCGGCCTTGGCTCATTACCCCCTTGCGTAGCCCGACTGATGTGTCTGAGGAGCGCTACAATAGGGCTCATAAGAGAACCAGGGCGGTGGTTGAAAGGATGTTCGGGCTCCTGAAGATGAGATTCAGGTGCCTGGACCGTTCTGGAGGAGCACTCCAGTACAACCCAAAGAAGGTGGCTAAGATCGTTGTAGCCTGTAGCGTCCTGCATAATATTGCACAGCGGGCTGGGATGCTGCAGGCCGTCCCGGTGGACAGAGACCTCCTCAGAGATGAGGAGGATGATCCTGTTCTAGAGGGGGAATTCCAGGACGAGGGACTTGATGTCAGAGCAGACGTCATCAACCGCCACTTTAGACGGTAAAGAATAGAAGTTAGACTGGAGTATTGTCAATAGATGTGAACTCTAGGGAAATGACAAGTAGAGAATTGTGCAAACATGTTAGTATTGATCAAATTTTAAAAATATTTTTTATTTATTCATATAGGTGATGCTCTGGGCATTGGGTCCTGTAGCGAGTCTTTGCCACCTGGTTTTTAAAGAGGACATCAGATGGTAAGTAGAAATGTATGGACTGTTGCTGACATGAATTGTACACAAATACATCATATGGCATACATTTTCAAAAATAGAATTTAGTTTACACATTACTTAAAATGTACATACTCAGAAAGGGATCCTCTAGAATGACTATGGTTCAATGTCACACATTAGAGGTTTGTTCTGCTCAATATGACTCATCTTCACACTTGATAGAAAATAACACAGGTTGATACACAGGCTTAGTAAGCTAGTGACATAAATTTAGTATGAAATGGGGGGTGGGAGAGGGGTACAGAACTGATTCACACACTTGTATGAATTTTCTTTAAAATATTTCTTCCATTAGGGAGATGACTTAATCTAAAGACTGAAAGGGAAGAATTAGAAGCCTGACAGTGAAGATTGCCCAGACTGACAGTGGGGGAAAAAGCCAAGATTGAAATTGAAGTATACCAATGGGATCATGTCTGGCATTATCTTTCAATTATGCTGACCTTGAAAACCATACAAAGACATGTTCACATGGTAAGTGCAAACTATTTTATAGAATAAGGCTGTGGAGACATCCTATTGGAGACACTTAGATGATTTTACTTTTTTATATGGTATTTCCCAGTCCTCTATTTAATGAACTGATGAATAAGACACCTATTGAAGATCAACTGTTTACCCCTGAATTGACTTTCAAAGACCATGCATTGTCCAGGTTGGTGTACCAATGCATGCTAGTGAAGACTGTTGAATATTATTAGCTTACATACATTAGTCATATTTAGTTCAAAATTATATATTTAGGGATCACAATCAGACACTTAGATGATTTTACTTTTTTAGATGGTATTTCCCAGTCCTCTATTTAATGAACTGATGAATAAGACACCTATTGAAGATCAACTGTTTACCCCTGAATTGACTTTCAAAGACCATGCATTATCCAGGTTGGTGCATGCTAGTTAAGAATCACATGAAGAATGTTGATTATTGTTAGCTTACATACATTAGTCATACTTATTTAATCATTAGATATTTAGGGATCACAATCCGAAAAAGGAATACATATTATAGTTGATATAGAGGTATTTGAATGGACATGAAATATTACATTTATGTTCAGCATACATATATTGTTGAAATGTGATATACATTATTATGTATAATTTGAAATTTGGATATTTAAATAGAATTTTGATTCAACAATATAATGGTGTATGTATTTCATTTCTTTTAAATCAATTTAATAATTATCTTTAAAAAATGTTGAACAAAGTTAGAGCATAGACACAAGATGATTTTAAATGTATTTTATGAATATTTGACAACGTGTGTATTAACTTTGTTCCATTTTTTTATTTGTCATTTCAGATTGGCATCTGATGACTTCAAGGAATATTTTTAGTTTTTAGATAAACGTATTCTTTTTTATTTTTACATGTTAATAATAAACATTTTATTATTAAATACATTCTTTTGAACAGATTCTACTAAATATCAATATAATCTGGCAATAAATAAAAGTTGGACTCCCATGACTGGTAGTTGGCTATTTGACAAGCACATGCATAAGATCAAATAATGCATTAATATTATAAAATCAACTGATTCCGAGAATATTACATTAAAATATCTTTTAGAACATTAATTGGGGAGTGAGATCCTTCGATGCTTTTCTTTAGAAAATGTAGATATTAAATTAATTTTGGATATGTAGTCAAAAGTTTTTTATTTTAACTTTTAAGAAGGTGAAGTGGTTCAATTACATTAAAGTGACAGTGTTGTTGAATGTAAAATTAATTTTATAAGATCTTGTATCTTCCTTAGGTATCTCAAAACATTATTTTCTAAATTCTTTTAATTTTTACATTTATAAATGGTAGGTCATTTAAGTTGATATTTTTCACAAGCTAGTTATTGGATGCCAGATTAATCTATGTAATTTTCTAGTGGAGTCATTTAACTATACTTAGTAATATTATGTATATTTTAAAATATTACCTCTTGGGTTAGACATCAAATATCTATATAGAATTTTAATTCCCCTTTAGTTTATTTTGTCAATGTTAAATCAAAATTCCAAATGTTTGGGTCCTTAAAGGGACATTCACAAAGTATATTGTGTATAGATTTTTAAAAATATCATACAAGAATTTCAACATATTTAGAAAGTACTATAGAATTACATTCAGTCTTTAAATATACTTTTCAAAAAATACAGCAATGCACATATCTTAGTCAATTACATAAGGCATCTATATGCAAAAAACAATCAGCATCAAAATAGCCTATGTAGAGATGTATTTAATCCAAGAATATATATATATAATTACAATATAATGATTGAATAACAAAACATATTAAGTTGGTCAAATATAAGAATATTATACAAAATGCATACATAACATATAGCTTAATGTCCCTCTAAGCTGAAGGCTCCAAAATACCTCCTTTAATAAAAATATTTCAGTCAGTGTGTAAAACAATATAGAAGTTAATCTAAATTTGCTTTACTCATATGTTAGACTAATTTAGCAAAAGGAAGGTGCCTAGGTTTATGATATTTTAAGCATTATTGTGAAATGTTTCTTTAAAGGGACATGAACTCAAAATATACTTAAAGGTAGACAGTTAAAAAAATAATGATTTATACATTCTGAATGAGTATACTATTTTAATCAACTTTAAAACTTGTCTCATATTATGAATGCTCCTTGTGATGTTGCTATCATTACTTTAAAAATAAGGCATTAAATAGCTAATTTATTTGCTTCAGTACTCTGGACAGAACTTGCTTGTTTTGTTTGGAATAATTGATCCAACAATCGTCAAGGACAACCCAGGTTTTTTTTAAACAATTGTCCGTAATATAAAATATCATTATTGATTTGCAAAGAAACATAACAAGATAACTGTTAACATTTGATAATCGGATTAAATAATAAAGTTGATTAACATTTCATGCTCAATCACCAATGCTAAATTTGTTTGGACAGTGTCCCTTTAAGAGCTTTAAATAGTGTATTTACTTATCTTCCTATCTTGACATACTTTGCTTGAAAAGCATATCGAGATCGGCTCAGTAGATGAAGATTGGTGGATGCACAGAGATGCCTTATGTGATTGGCTCAACCATGTGCATTTAAATTTCTTCTGTTGAGGATATATAAATACTAAGAGAAATTGATTTACATTTTAAAGTCTAAACAATCTTCTATCTCTACAGATCATTTGATACAATTGTTTGTTTGTCTATTTAAAACTAAAGACGCCATTGCACAATAACATATATGAGCACTTCAGAGAAATACAAGCTCGAGGTTTATTTGCTAATAACAAACCTGTAGTTTAACATTTATAAACAGATTATCAAATTTACTGACATTCTAACCGGAATTTGAACATTAAGAAATATTGCGTGGGAAACGCATCTTGAAACACCATATTTTCATCTTTAAACATTAGAGTCTAATTTCACGCAATAGCACACAATCAATGTGCATTATAAATACATTTAATAGAGCAATGTCAATACTTCACAATAAGTCAATAAATTTATTTAAAGAACAATAAAGACATACAATATTAAATGTGTATTTGTATTAAAGAAACAGACCGTTATTAAACCGAGAAATGTCGACAACATTTAATAATGTGACAGTATTAGATTTTAAAGAGTATTTAATCATTAATATTTAACGGATCACGGATATTAAATCTGCGTCACACATATCCGCATGACAGGCCCATGAGTTACAAATAAGTCTACATGAAAAATGAAGTAACAGCACCACCAAGCGGTATGTGTAAGGAAGTTACTAAGATATGAAACATTAAGGAACGGCCAATCAGAGTTCATCACACAAACACAACTTGAGTCAGGATGGTCTCACAGACATTCTAACAATATTTCAAACTTTTATCCAATCAGATGTACAGATAACTTGTCCCATGGTGCATCTCATGTTTACTTCAACATATAAAAGTCCATTACACGTTGCCATCTTTGTCAGTTCTCTAATGCCTGCAGGCAGTGTTATATATTAATATTATTATAATATATTTAGTAGCCAACCGAGCAGGCATGTCAGCTCCCAGGTTCACCAAGGAGGAGAGCGCTGCACTGGTCCACGCCGTCAAGGACTTTTATCCCCAGCTGTTTGGGAACAAGAGGAGCTCGACAGATGCGCCTGTTAAGAAGGCCCTCTGGGAGTCTATCACCAATGCGGTTAGATTGGTGTGTGACGTCCAGAGGACCCAGGATCAGATCATGAGGAGATTCGGAGATATGAGGTTGCGTTTATCCAAAAAAGTCAACCTCATAAGGGACTGGGTACAAGCCCGTAAAAGAGGGGGCCAAAGGAAGGCCCTGCGGAAACTGTACCTACTCCCTTATAAGGTGACTTTATGCAAGCTCCTCAATCTCCGGGTCCCCAAAAGATTTCGATCCTCGCCATCCTCGGCCTCCTCTTCTTCCCTCCCAGCTGCGGGATCTGAAAGTCCTGACGCGGGGGACAGGGCAGATGCTTCTCCGTCCGGTGGCCTGGGAGGAGATAGAGAATCTGAACCAGGTAATTATCCAACTTCATATAATATCTTATTTATTTTTTTATAATCAAAAAATGTGTATATAGTCAGATACTAAACCTATACAGATCTCACAACATACACTACATATGATGTTTAGATATCTGATTTTAGATTAGTGACACATGAAATAGGAATGATGTTTCTTGCGCTCTACAGAATATGCGTCACAGAGCGGAAATGTAATTTCTCATCCACGTTAACATGGCTTTGCTGTAAGTTGCATTGCTTTATACATGTTGTTCAAATGACGGATGCGTAATTCCGCTTGGAATCATTGCGCAATGATCGCGAAAATGGAATTTCTCATCCACGTTAACATGGCTTTGCTGTAAGTGGCATTGCTTTATACATGTTGTTCAAATGACGGATGCGTAATTCCGCTTGGAATCATTGCGCAATGATCGCGAAAATGGAATTTCTCATCCACGTTAACATGGCTTTGCTGTAAGTGGCATTGCTTTATACATGTTGTTCAAATGACGGATGCGTAATTCCGCTTGGAATCATTGTGCAATGATCGCGAAAATGGAATTTCTCATCCACGTTAACATGGCTTTGCTGTAAGTGGCATTGCTTTACACATGTTGGTCAAAATTAAATGTGAATTCTTATATTAGTGAAGAATACAGTATTCTTATTTTCAATATTATAGCTAATAAAAAACGAAGAATACAAATAAATTATAACATATGGCCATCAATTGATGATTATGAAATAACAACCAGAAATTATTAAAGATACAGTAAACAACACAACTGATTGAAAATAAGAGTCCAGGATATATTTATCATTAATTTAATTGAGGAAACAATTAACTCATGGGACTACCAAAGGATTAATATTTTTAAATTGATTTGTTAATAATGTAAAGTTTTTAAACATGGCATGATTAGTATTAATGATATGCAATCCTCATTTAATATATTACAGATATGGATGTGGCTGCTGGATCCTCAAGCCAGGGCTTGTCACAGTATGGTATGTCTCTTTTTAATTTACATTTGTCTTAGAAACATGGACAGAACATTACATACTAAATCCACATTGTTCAATATTTATATGTAATGTCTCTTTAATAGATGAAAATTAAATAATTCTTCGGATATCCTTAAATAACATATTTGATTTGAATTGCATGCTCAATACCATTCATTACATCAACATATGGAGTAGATAATTCATTAACAACAACATTGTCGAATCAATTTAATTTTAGATTAAAGGGATACTGAGCTACAATTATTAATGTAGTCATTCAGATACAGTATGCAATATTAATAAACATAAAAATATAATACTATCATCATATGTGACATATTCTATTGCTAAATGTATTTTAAAATCAAGAAAGTACGTTTATGTGCATCTAAATTTTGGTTGACCAACCTGGGTTTTTATTGATAATTGGTGGATACCTTCAACAAACAATATTTATTGAATCCAATATTGCTTATCTGCCTTTAAGATTAAAATCTAGCAACATTCTAATTATAATAGGAGTCAATGTTAAATCATTTAGAACAGTTTGAACATAGAAATCAATGATTTAAATTAATCATGTCAGTGTCCCTTTAAGACAAAATAGATTCATTCATCTTTACATTCTTTTGATTAAACAATATTGATATGTAATTCACATATTCTCTGTTGGAGTTACTTTATAGATATCTGCATACTCTAACAGCACCATGATTACATATTTGTAATAATCAATTTTGTTTTGTATTGTGATAAATATGTGTTGTGTCCTAAACAAGATTACTGTACATTGCACAAATGGCTCGATGTGACACATGTGTTTGTTTAGATTTGTCAACAGATGCTCTTCAAAATGTGGTTTGTGTGTATTCTTTTAACCTCTTAAGGACATATGACGGAATTATTCCGTCATAAAACAATTGAGCAAACTGAAAGCTGTGTCCTTAAAGGGTTAAGAACATTGATCAATGGGTATATTTAGATATGCAATAGCATCGTATGAGATGATTTTGATGTCTAATATAGTCTGACATTAAACATATGTTCAATACAGAATATTTAACAGAATCCCCTTGATTCAATCAAGCATTTTCTGGTGTAATGACTGCTCTATTCTTCACATTTTAAAGTTGATTAATGGTAAAATTCGAGACAGATGTGATTTAGTGATATCCCAAATGTGTTTCATAATATATATCTATATCATTCATAGAGAGAGTTGGTGTGGTGATCCCACAGGAATCCAGCAGTGACATAGAGCCGCCTTTGCGGTCTCCTGGTAAGTCCATTGACTCATTTATATGTAATTGAAGGTGTATTGCTAATCAATATTATGATCATGATTCTGATGAAGCATAACATTAGAAAAAAAAATAAGATTGTCTCTTCTGATTATATATTAATTTTCTTTTAATATTGAACGATTAATAATTTCAACTTTATTAGTCTCCACATTTGTTATTCAGAAGATGTATAACATATGTTTGTTTCCATGTTCTTTTTTTACAACAGTCATCAAGTGATACACACATGAGAAATCTTAAATGTTCTATGTACTATGCTTTTATGATTTTTACATTAATCCAAACAATACATCGAAAATATGAATCATTGAGAATAACAAATATAATGTAATTTGTATGCTCCATCAAAATGATGTAAATCATAACTTTGGGTGTGTATATCTTTAATGCAACATTGATGTGTGTCTTTGACCAACAGTAACATATGTTATAATATCTGTTGTTAACGTGTACACAACATGTTATGTTTTACAGAGATTGATTTAACATATGTGACGGAGGAGGAAGAGGCTGCCTTGGAGTCTAATGGTATGTGAAATATATCTATCATGTTTCCAACATGTTTGTTTATTTGAAATAATTTAATTGAAGACATTCAAAGTCTACATCTTTTGCACTTTAAAAAGGAATATTATTTGTCTGTTCAAATACACTACTGCCCCCTTTCTATATCAGGCAGCATGAAATATTTTGAATAGAAAATATGTAAAATTCATGACATCATTATGTCACATGCATATTCCAGGCCAAAACACAATAATAATGTTATAATTGTACAGAAAGTCATTGATATTCATCTGAGTGCCTATATACATACCATATCCTCATTTCAGAATTGTTTACAAATTCAAACACACTTCGAAGTATATTGAAAACATAATCAATTTGAAATGCGTTGATTTGATGTCAGGATGTATGAGATGTTAATATATTTTCTTTACATTTTCAGATGGATCCACCACTTCTGGTCATCTGGTTTCCGCCCCTGCCCAGTCACAGACCCCTCCCCATGCACAGACCCCTGACCATGGCCAGACCCCTGCACAGACCCAGACCCCTGCCCATGACCAGACTCCTGACCATGCCCAGACCACTGCCGGCCCTTCCCATAGTTCATATCCTGTCCCTCCCAAAAAACGCACCTACACCCCCCTTCGCCGCTCTCCCCGTATTATGGCCCGTACAGCTGCCCAGACCCAAACTCCCCACTCCCCAGCTGTACGGCCTACCCCGGAGCGGCAGCTCACCCCTCCCCAAGCCATTAACATCCCTCCCCAAGCCACTCCCATCCCTCCCCAAGCCAATCCCATCCCTCCCCCCTGTCTCAACCTTCATTGTCCTGTGTGTCGGATTGTCCTTCCCAGGCACAGCTGTAAGTATCATTCAAAATACACGTTATAAGATACTTAAATGTACAGTGAAGTTAAATTTTGTAAATTGTGATTCCAATCCAGCATGCAATGTTAATCAAATTTATAATTTACTACTCTTATGAATTATTCTTCATTCTCTTGATATTTTTTTTGAAACAAAGAAATTCCTATAATTAGTTTAAACAATAAAATAATTCTGGCCATCATTTCTTTATTGTTGGATGAATGTATCCATCAACCAGCAGGGACAAACAAAGTTGATAAACAAATATTGGCTTCCATAAAAAGCAACATTCTTGCATTCAAAATCTAGCTAGAGAATTTAAAAATGTAATGAATATGTGTAAGTTTTAAAGATTTGTAATGTCATGCTCTATCTGAATCAGTCCATTAAATATTTAGGTTCAGTGTCCCTTTAATTGGATATCACTACATATACCAATCACCACTACTTGGATCCAACAATTTATGTTCAAATGTTGATACATTATCTCTTGTCTAACCCAGTGGGAATGTAATTTCTTCAGGTTGCTATGTTTACACAGCTTGTCCTCAATGCCAAAATGTTTAAGGATAGGTGTGCCTACCACAGTATAATTTTAATTTTTTAATTGCTAATGTAAGTACAATGTAAATCCTTTAATAAGATTTGATACACTCAAGCTGTATAAGTGGATCATCTAAAACCAATTAAAGGGGACAACATGTTTGAGTTAAATGTCCCTTTAATGATTTCTGTCTGAATAACCTAATTCATGTGTAAAGAATAAATGTAAAATAATTGATGTAAAGAATTATTTGTCTTTATGATGACAATGTATGTTGTAAAATTTTTTCGTCTGTTGTGTAATTATCCTTAATATTTAATGTATTCTTTATTTTAGGCTGTGACTCAGCATGGCTCATGCTAGAAGGTATAGCAAGAGTAGAGCAGGCCGTGTTGAGGAACGCAGCTGTCCTGAGAGGGATGAACGACACCATGCAGGCCCAGCTCCGGGTTCAGGACTTGACTCTGCGTGCAATTATGAGATTAAGTTCAAGGCCTGAATCTGGAGCTGGACATGCACAGGACGATGAAGAGGATGACCAGTAAGTGGAGGATCTGGAGATGCTCCATGGTGGCAGATAAGAATCCTCCGTCCACATGTTGATTTTGTTTTTTTATTGTTGCCATTTGGCCTTTTTAAAAGTTTATTGTTGTGCCTGTTGCACTCTTTTACCTTGTCATATGTCTCCAATGGGGCTATGCTGGCCCTTGGCAACTCTCTTCATGGACTGTGATGCACTGTGTTACCTTGTCATATGTCTCCAATGGGGCTATGCTGGCCCTTGTCAACTCTCTTCATGGACTGTGATGCACTGTGTTACCTTGTCATATGTCTCCAATGGGGCTATGCTGGCCCTTGGCAACTCTCTTCATGGACTGTGATGCACTGTGTTACCTTGTCATATGTCTCCAATGGGGCTATGCTGGCCCTTGGCAACTCTCTTCATGGACTGTGATGCACTGTGTTACCTTGTCATATGTCTCCAATGGGGCTATGCTGGCCCTTGTCAACTCTCTTCATGGACTGTGATGCACTGTGTTACCTTGTCATATGTCTCCAATGGGGCTATGCTGGCCCTTGTCAACTCTCTTCATGGACTGTGATGCACTGTGTTACCTTGTCATATGTCTCCAATGGGGCTATGCTGGCCCTTGTCAACTCTCTTCATGGACTGTGATGCACTGTGTTACCTTGTCATATGTCTCCAATGGGGCTATGCTGGCCCTTGTCAACTCTCTTCATGGACTGTGATGCACTGTGTTACCTTGTCATATGTCTCCAATGGGGCTATGCTGGCCCTTGTCAACTCTCTTCATGGACTGTGATGCACTGTGTTACCTTGTCATATGTCTCCAATGGGGCTATGCTGGCCCTTGGCAACTCTCTTCATGGACTGTGATGCACTGTGTTACCTTGTCATATGTCTCCAATGGGGCTATGCTGGCCCTTGGCAACTCTCTTCATGGACTGTGATGCACTGTGTTACCTTGTCATATGTCTCCAATGGGGCTATGCTGGCCCTTGTCAACTCTCTTCATGGACTGTGATGCACTGTGTTACCTTGTCATATGTCTCCAATGGGGCTATGCTGGCCCTTGTCAACTCTCTTCATGGACTGTGATGCTCTGTGTTACCTTGTCATATGTCTCCAATGGGGCTATGCTGGCCCTTGTCAACTCTCTTCATGGACTGTGATGCACTGTGTTACCTTGTCATATGTCTCCAATGGGGCTATGCTGGCCCTTGTCAACTCTCTTCATGGACTGTGATGCACTGTGTTACCTTGTCATATGTCTCCAATGGGGCTATGCTGGCCCTTGTCAACTCTCTTCATGGACTGTGATGCACTGTGTTACCTTGTCATATGTCTCCAATGGGGCTATGCTGGCCCTTGTCAACTCTCTTCATGGACTGTGATGCACTGTGTTACCTTGTCATATGTCTCCAATGGGGCTATGCTGGCCCTTGGCAACTCTTCATGGACTGTGATGCACTGTGTTACCTTGTCATATGGCTCATATATTCCTTATTTTTACAAGATTATTTATAAACGTTGTGTATGTTTTCTTACATACTAATAAAATACATTTTATTTCACGAATCTTTGTCCTGATTCTTCATGTTATTTTTTGAAAGCTCTAGTTTATGTTGTTGATCCTTAAAGGGACCTACCAAATATATTTGTAATAATAAAATCATATATGTAAGACAATAGTAAATGACTTTAAGATTAACATCTCCAATGTAATCTTATTATTTGTCTTTATATATTTTTCTCTTAGCTTTATCATTGCCTGATTATGATTAGCATAGTAATTGTTTTATATATGTATATATAGATTGTTATTTGTGTATATATGTATATTTCAATGTTCAGATCCATGTGTGTATTTAGAAACTCTGCATGAATTGATGCACCTTTACCAAATGATCTGAGTATTGATACAATGATATAATCCCTGTAAAGTGTTCATTTTATTGAAATAGTATTGTCTATGTGTATGCTCTTTTTAAAAACAAAATAATGTCCCTTTAAGTGATGGTGAGCACAATTGTTAATGAATGTATTTCCATTTCTAAAGCGTTTTTGTCCTTTTTACATGAACAAGGACATATAATCTTATTAATAAACAATCTTATTGTAATGTTGACAGCACATGTATTTCATTTTCAATTCTATATTATTGTAAAAGTGTAACCAAATAAATCTCTGTGTGTAATGCAAATAATTTAGATGATGAATATTTGTTAACAAAGATGTTAACAAAATACTTATCCTCCCATATATGGTTATAGGTAGGCTGACAATAATTAAACTTGAATAAATGACACGTTTAATCAATCCATGTATAACTATTGTTATTCCACAACAATCCAAACATATCTTAAAACATCAATGGCATATGTATTTCTCATGTGTATCTTTTAAATGTTAAAGATATACACCATAGCTATAGTTCAAGGGACAGTCAAGTCCGAAAAGATGAATCATGATTTGGTGACATTCCTAGATAGCAATCTAGACACATACTAGTTCCGAAAATATAAATACGTTTCTTAGTGATATGCCAAGATGTCACTGAGTCCTTGTATTGTCTGCGGTTTTTCTGCGATCTCGGATGCGCCATGTTGCTTAAGACGTCACCTGCCAGGCTGTCCAATGATTCCTTGTATTGACTGACGTTCTTACGTGATCAAGAATGTGCCTTTTATTGGATTGCGTTTTGACGCGATCAAGGATGCGCCTTTTTTTTGGGGCGTTCTTACGTGATCAATAATGTGCCTTTCATTGGATGGCGTTTTAACGCGATCAAGGATGCGCCTTTTTTTTGGCGTTCTTACGTGATCAAGAATGTGCCTTTCATTGGATGGCGTTCTTACGTGATCAAGGAAGCGCCATGTTAAGACGTCACATGCAAAGGTAAAAAAACGTCTGATTGGATTACGTAGTCCCGCAATATTTGTGCACGTTAAAAACGTTTGTGACTGCAGCCAATTTTAAAAACCTTGCGAATATGTATTATTTGCATCATGTTACATTGTTGACCCGTAGCTGATAAAGACCAACACATTCTCTTTTGCTGGATGTCTGGTTGAATAAACGAACGAAAGCAAAATGTTTTCATGCATATGATATTTCGAGGCAAGTGCAAATCTCTATAGTCCATGTTTAATATGTTTGTCAACAATGTTCCTTTTTCTGAAAAATGACTGTTGTGTTTAATGTTAAAGATATCTAATTAATAAATATGCGCTATTGTGTTTGAATAAAGTAATCAATATGCATTTATATTTATCATATGCTAAATATATGATGCCGACTTCTTCTAAATGTAATTTCGTTGTATATTTTATTAAAAGTTCATTAGACACTCACATTATAAATCAAAAGCTTTGATTTTGTCTCTAGTTAGATAGTCCATTGTTTAACCAATACGTTTATTTTTTCTTCTGTTCTACGAAAATGTAAGTAATTTTCAGACTCCTCGCAAAGCCTCTGAGTTTCATGTGAGTACCATCTCCAGCTTTCTCCAGTTTGTGTAAAGGGTCTTTTCATATGTTAATGATGGGGTATTGTCTTGTTTTACGGTTGTAATGGGGGTTCATCTATATTTTAAATATAGCTAACCCTATTTTATTTTCAAGTGTTTGAAGCTTTGTAATATTGATATCAGTATATGTTAATCTTGTTGTTTGTAGTAGTGTCTATTACATACAGTTCTGTTAAAAATATAGTATACTGTCCCTTGAATGCAAATGTTGTTTTTTGTATCATGTATGAGATCCACATTGTTTAATCTTCAAATATATTATTGTTAACATATTTTCACCCCCCCCCTCTCCTAAAAGGACTTTAAACCATATTCATTGTTCAAACAAATGTCTTTACAATAAAATATTAACACAATAATGTCTCTTAAAGAAAATAGACTTTATTTAACACGTCAATATAAATGTGATTTCAATATTTATTTTTTCACAAAGTACATGTAGATATACCAACAAGCTTCAAATATGTGTTAGCATATGTAATGTTGTTAAAGGGACAGTTTCGGAAACAAATAATGTTTTGCATTATTCTAAAAGTCAATTATGTAATATCAATGATATCAAATGTTTCTCAACAATTGAACATTTGTCTGTGTTTATTTAAATTTGCTAGCTAAACCTATGAGGTTGGTGTGCTCATTTCTTCGATCTTGAAGAGTGCTTGTAATCATTATACAATTTGAGCACTAGAGGGCATTTGGATAGCATTTGTATATGTAAAACCTTGTGCTCATACAGCATATTATTGACCATGTATTGATCATTGATATCTAAAATGTTGTTATGTCTGAACAACAAATAAGTGGTCATTTTTCATAGTCAGAGATACAAGGGTAAGCACATAAGTCACACGTATTTCTCCATGTTTTGTTGTTTCCAACTTTATAATGCGTAATACAGTGTTTTCTTTGTAATCAATAATTTTCTGACTGTCCCTTTAAGCTGTGTTATTGGCATTCAAACAGTAATATGCCATCATGGATAATTGTAATGGTAATTTTGTTTGCGATTCGGGAAACAGTTTGGACATCACATCACAGAAACCAATCAATATCATGAACAAGGATAGGTATGTGATGATGTGGTTTTCACACACTTATAACCCACACTCTGCAAACAATCTCCCTCCATGGACCCGGTCCCATAGAAGTCGATTATATACAGAGTGTGGTCCACAAGTGTATGAAAACCACATCATCACATACCTATCCATTACACATTAAATTAAAAAAACCAGTAAAGATGAAAAAAAATACTTACTTCCTCTTCCTTCCCCTCTTCCCACGGGGCTGAGGCTCTGGGAGAGGCAACTGCCGACTCCGAAGAGTTCTCCTTGGAGCTGTTGTGGGAAGAGTGGAAGGAAGAGTACTGGGACGACCAAGGTGAGGAGAAGATGGATGAGGAAGAGAAGATGGATGAGGAGGAGAAGATGGCTGAGGAGGAGAAGATGGATGAGGAGGAGTAGATGGATGAGGAGGAGTAGATGGCCCGGCAGGAGGAGATGGGCCGGCAGGAGGAGATGGGCCGGCAGGAGGAGATGTGCCGGCAGGAGGAGATGGCCCAGCAGCAAGAGGCCCAGCAACAAGAGGCGGACCAGGAGGTAGACCAGCATACGCTTCCCGGAAAAAAGTGAACATTTCTTGGTGAAGCTGAAATATTCTGGTTTGTCCTTCTTCAATTCGATTCAGTATGGTGATGATTTGATTTTGTCCTTGAATAATTTGATTTTGGCCATCAAGTAATCTGTTGCGTCCTTCGATATTTTCTATCCGGGAGGTACGCATCTGGTCTATGTAGTCCAGTAGAACCTGCACCTCCGCTATTTCCTCTTGTTGGGCTTGTTGTTGTACCCGTGCACGGCGGTGTGCGGGTTCTTGAGGTGCCTCGGGTTCCACGGGATCCTCCTGTGCTTCCGGGGCCTCTTGATCATCTCCCGTGCGCTCTTCGTCACGGGGGGGCCTCTTCCCTCCGAAGTGGAAATTCCTCCCCACCACTCTCATCCCGGGGAGATGCATGAGGCTGTGTTTCCTGTGCTGCCTCCTCCCCAGACTCTGTATATTAAAAAAACAAAAAAAAAGAAAAATGTATATATTAGCATATTAGAAAATCAAGCTTTAAATGACTTAGCTTACGATACAATTACAAATGCAGAATCATTAATCCACTTAGAAACCTAACAAACAATCAATACGATTTCAGCTTTTTCATAAACCGTGTTTGTGATATCTCTGGTCAATCTGAATGTTTTAGCGTTTGTTTTCAGTCTGTTTAAATGCACACCTAACCTATAGCCTAGATACTGATGTAACCGCAAAGTAATTGAATGCGTGTAAACAACGTTATAGCATTAATCGGATCCTTAACACATGAAACCCAATGTTTTATCTTTCATGATTTAGAAGCATACATTTTTTATCAACTTTCGAATGTACTTTTATTATCTAATTCGCTTAATTCTCTGGATATTCTTTGCTGAAAAGCATATCTAAATATGCTTAGAAGATGCTGATTGTTAGCTGAATATAGCTGCCTCCTGTGATTGTTTCACCGTGTGCATGGCTATTTCTTCCTTAAAATATATCTCAAGAAGGATTCAAATTAGGTAATTTAAGAACATTTGAATGTTTTGTCAAATTGTATTCGCTACCTCAATCATGAAAGTAAATGTTTGCGTATAGTGTCCATTGAAATACATTCGTATGTGAAATTATTGTTCAATGAGCTTACCGTCAGATGAGAGTGGCAGGTTCCCGGTATCAATTCCTCCGATACCGACTACTTCCACCTCGGAGATGCTGGGCCGTAACATTTCCTCCCATCGGCAGTAATCGATTTCAAGGGCAGGTCCGCCACCGGTTCCTGCGGCATGTCGTGCCTCCAGACCTAACTTTTTTTTGAGTTCCTGTTTACAGTCCCGGTAGCGATGTTTGATAGAATCCATATCTCGGTTCCGGCCACCCATTGCATTGACTGCATTCCTGATCTCATTCCAGAGCCTCCTCCTGTCAGTCGGGGTTGTCTTTTGGTGCTGCAACCTCCTATGCCTGGCCATATAGGCCTCTACGAGGGCCTCCTTCTCCTCCATCGTAAACCTCGCCTCCCTAGTCGCCTTGGCCTTCCCCTGTGATGATGCCCTCTGTTTCCCAGACTGTGAAGCCCTACTCTGAACGCCACTGGGCCCAGCCACTTGGTCATCTTGAACCAAGTGGCTGGGTCCACCCACCGCTTCCACCCCCGCTTCCTGCCCCCCTTCCTGCCCCCCTTCCTGCCCTGTTCCTCTCCCCCTCCCTCTACTCCCCCCTCTACCTGTCCCCTGCCTGGCCTCCATCTCTTCCCTAAACTAAACCCCAAATAATCAAACAAAAAGTGAGTGTGATGAAATGAAAGGGGGTCAAAATAAAGAACTAAAAAGACAAAAAAGGTGCTTAAAGTGTGAGAGGGATGTAAAAAAACAAAGAGGGTAAGGAGTATTTAAATAAACGAAAAGAAGAAGAAGACTAAAAGGAGGATATGTAAACTAAATGTAACTAGGGGATGGGTATGGGATGGGTATGGGGTATGGGATAAGAGTAAATGGGATGAAAGGGAATGGGACTACAAGGAATGGGGTATGGAGTGTAGTATGAGGGGGTAGGGGGTATGGAGTGTATGTAGTGTTATTGATAAGTGTATGTATGTATTGAATGTGTTTGCGTGTAAATGTGTTAAGTGTACAGAAAAATCACTCGCTCGCTAACTCACACTACTACTAATTCTCACTAACAAACACTCCCACTAACTCTCACTAACTACCAGTAACTTACGCTCCCACTAACAACTCTCACTAATAACTCCCACTAACTCACTCACGCTCCCACTAACAGACTCTCTCCCACTAACTCCCACTAACTCACTCTCTCACGCTAACACTAACTCACTCTCAAAAATTCTCAAACTCTCTAATCTTAAACCTCCAATCTCCAAAGACCCAACAACAACACAGTCAAAGAAGCCCTGCTTGCGTGGTGCTTATATACCCTGTGTAAATGTTTAATGATGTACCAATTTCCGTTGTAAATAGTGTTCAGGTGTGCTTTATTAGCAATTAATATTATTGCAATGTGTATTAAGTGTGTGAATTTGCGCATGCTCATTTAGAGTTGGTATTTGTGGAATGTGTAGAATGCGATGATGTCATAGTGGTCGTTTTCTCTTTCATTGTACAATAGTATTCTTTTTAAATGTGAATTTGCGATGGTGTGTTCTTCGTGAAGTGTTGTATATGTATATTTGTCATAATATATAGTGATATTGAATGCGATTTTTTTTCTAGTGTATGTATATCTTTTTTAATCCTTGTTGTTATTTTTCGATTTTCCGCATCTTAAAGTATATGCGTATTCCCCGTATAAAATTTTATTACAAATTCCCCCGCTTGTGAATGTGTAATGCTTGTGTGCTTTGTTGATTAATTGTTGTTGTGACATTTGCGGCGTGTTATTGTTGTGCATGATGTGGTATGCGTCATATGACCGAGCTGTGCGTATTCTCGCGAGATCGAGTGTTAGGGGAAAAAAATCAATTTTTTGCCTTTCCCATTGATCTCTATGGGAGACTGTCTAACGCGGGCAGGATTACGCGTGTGACATACACGCGTTAAGAGCATCGTTAGATGGTCTTATTTGAACTCTAAATACCGGAGTCAAACAATGCCGTGCGTTAGACATAAAACACGCGTGGCGTTAGCAACCCATCTACCGCCGAACTCCAAATCTAGCCGTAAGATATTGGTATAATATCCTATTTGATAGGCTAGGGTCTAACCATATCAGGGTAATCACACAGAAGATGCAAAAATATGTCCCCAATGTCCAAGAAGAAGAGGTAGTGAAAAGCATTAGTTTAAGTATCTCAGCGACTACGGTAATTAGTTGGAGGGAGACGCATTGGAGAATCATTAACAATTATTATTTAACACCGGATAGGTTAAATAAATGGGCTAGTGCAGATTTGAATATTTCTTGCTATAAGTGTAGTGCAGGGAGAGCAGACCTATTGCATTGTTTATGGCTATGTCCCAAAATTAGACAATTTTGGGCGAAGGTAAATTACTGGTTAAATAAAAATATGGGGTCATGGATTGAACTTACCCCATTTATAATCTTTTTTTTGTACCAAGGTCGGTTAGAACCAGGGGAGAGTCAACTAGTTAATACTGGTATAATGGCAGCTCGAAATCTAATAGCTAGGAATTGGATAGGAAGAAGAGCCCCTGTGTTAGGGGAATTTATTAAGCTAATGTATTTCCAGATGAGAGTAGAACTCTATGACTATAATTTAAGAAAGGAGACAAAGCTCAGGAATTATTTTAACAAATGGTTAAAGGTACTTTTGCAATGGCCACTAGATAAACAAAGGCAATTTATTTTCCCTTTAAAAAATCTAGTATCCTTCCTAACCCTGATAGCAGAGGAGAGGTTACCTTACCAGTGGGGAGAGGTCAGGGAAGGAGCCAATTAAGCTAGGAAAATGTGTTTTTTGTTGTTTTTTTTTTGTTGTTGTTTTTTCTTCTTTGTTTGTTTTTGTTTTTGTTTTTTGTGTGTGTAGGGGGAATGCGTGTGGTGTTGTGTGTGGGTGCATGCTTAAAATTGGTATAAAAGCAGTAGTGTCTGCAAAGCATGTAGGGATTCGAGGAATAACCAAGAATATAAGAATGTTAAATAACCCAAAATGTTTCTTTTTTGTTTTAACATGTACTCTATTTTTGTTTAAATTCTTGCTAAGTGGGCCCGTGCGGTGCATAATAAGAAAATATTGTTCTGACATACTTTGTCTCTTTTTATTTAAAAAAACTGTATCAATGGCCCTGCGTGGCGCAAAATAAGTAACATATTGTTGTTTGATGTTATGACATATTCTTGCATGTAATTCACACTACTGGTTATAAATAAATATTTAAAAAAAAAAAATAGTTACAATTACTGTAGTAAAATTTGCCAGACTATAGCACTGACACACAGATTGTGCTGTAATGCTGTAAACACAGTGAACTTAGCATAACAAAATGGTGCCAATCACTTTTCTCGCAATCTCACGATGATTACAGCACTGTTTTAAAATCCTTGGAGGTTGAACTTCAGCTCCACAAAGCGCTGTATTAGCGAAGCGCTGTATAGTGAAGCGCTGTAAAGTGGGGTATACCTGTATATGTTTTTAGTAGACAACCCAAAGTATTGATCTAGGCCAATTTTGGTATATTTCATGCCACCATTTCACTGCCAAATGCAATCAAATAAAAAAAAATTGTTAACTTTTTTTTACAAACTTTAGGTTATCACTGAAATTATTTACAAACAGCTTGTGCTAATATGACACAAATGGTTGTAAATGCTTCTCTGGGATCACCTATGTTCAGAAATAGCAGACATATGGCTTTGGCAATGCTTTTTGGTTTGGTAATTAGAAGGCTGCTAATTGCAGCTGCGCACCACACTTGTATTATGCCCAGCAGTGAAGGGGTTAATTAGGTAGCTTGAAGGGTTAATTTTAGCTTTAGTGTAGAGGTCAGTCTCCCACCTGACACATCTCACCCCCTGATCCTTTCCTGACCCCTCTCAAACAGCTCTCTTCCCTCCCCCACACCCCAAGGGTCACCCACATCTTAAGTACTGCCAAAAAGTCTGCCAGTATAAAAATAAAAGATTTTTTTTTTTAATTATATATTTTCTTCAGTGTAAGATCCCCCTTACCACCCAACCTCCCAGAGCCCCCCCCCAAAACCGTTCTATAACCCTCCCCCCTCTACCTATTTGCCAGTACCCAGCTGGCTCTAAATTATTGTAATTTTTTTTAAAATAAATGAAAAAAACCCACTATTTTCCGTAGTGTAGCTGCCCCCTCCCCCCCTTATAAGCATACCCCCTTTTTCCAGATCCCTTTACAGGCACGGATCCCATATAGGATCCCCCTCTCCTCCTTCCCCCCTCCTTCCTACTCAGTGCCGGTGGTGTAGCGGTCCAATCCGCTCCGGCCCCCCTTCATGCTTCCCGCCGGCTCCCCGCCTCCTCCAGCGATGGGCCGCCCACCCACCTCCCTCCAAGCCCTCCCACGCCACCAGCAATCGGCACCATTGCTGGCCGATGCAGAGAGGGCCACAGTAGCCCTCCCTGAAATTAGTTTTTGCAGGTTGGGATGTCTATTAAAGGGACAGTGTGCACTGACATTTTATTATTATTGTCATTTATTTTAGCGTGTGTATAAAGGGTTAACACTTTATCACCAATGTGAAACGTTAGTAAGTGTTTACATTTTAAATTAAATGATGCTGTTTTGCTGCTACTCACCAAGCCCTATTGAATATTAAGTATACTTTAATCCACATTCAGCGCTATTGTGATCAGCGCAATAAAAAACTCACAGTAGCGCTGACAGATGAAGCTATGATTACTGCTATGTGTAAAAGTTGGCAGCGGAGTATCTTTCTGTGTTTTAGTCAACCCTGCAACCCACGTGAGTGCAAAGCAACGAGCAGAGAGACGGTCTTTTACACGTCCCATACATTAACACTATAGTGACTCGCTCGTTGCACAGACCTGCCCCCCTGCATTAGTGCACAACATATTACGATACAATTTTCACTGTGTAATGCATTTCTGACTTACATGAGATATGCAGTAATATTTAGTAAAATGTGCTATTCACAAAACTGCCTGATTACTGGCAGAAAAAATGAAACAATGTGTATGTTTCCTACACATGTACAAGTAAAGAGGGATCTTAAAGTGAAGGTAAAATTAGTCCCTTTTGAACACATATATACATTCTTTACTCTTAATTTATCAAGATGGCTAATTATTTTTTTTCAATGAATTATTTCTCAATTTTTAATATATATATTTTTTCCTACCGTTGCCACACTAACTCCGCCCATCCGCTACTTCCTCGATTTGTGTGTGTTGACGTATAGAGCGGTCCCACCCGCTCTATACGTAGCTCAAATGCGCATTCACAATTAACGTTTTTACAGCGCATGCGCAAATCACGGATTCCTAACTCTACTGCGCATGCGATTCTCGTCGATATCTATCTCCAACGCGTAAACTAGGCTGATGGCGTACAAGCATTACTTCCTCTGAAAAACTAATGCGCATGCGTGACACAGGAGCAAGTTCCTAATCGAAGCCTGACAATTTTTTGTGCATGCGCTGTAAAATAAATAGGCGGATGACGTTGCTTGACGGCCGCCTAACGGCCAGAGTTTCAATTGGGCATCTAAAGGACGTGACCCACATCTTTAAAAAAAAAAAAAAAAAAAACGCTAGTGTCAACAATAAAATAATAGCGGCGATAACTTGATTTCAAGATAAGATGGGAAGAAATGATGAATGAAAGTCCTATTATTATTGAACAAAGAGTATTATTGTAGATTGCAACCCAGGTAAGTTTACCTTCACTTTAATACTAGAGTGTATTTGTGTGTGATTTCTTCTTCTATTTACAGTAAACAAATACAGCTATCGTCTTGCAAGCTGCCCACGGCTCCACAAAGTGAACTTTATTTTATCTGCAACAGTAAGCAGCCAACAAAAACATAACTTATCTGATAAATTCATTTCTTTCATATTGGCAAGAGTCCATGAGCTAGTGACGTATAGGATATACATTCCTACCAGGAGGGGGCAAAGTTTCCCAAACCTCAAATACCTATAAATGCACCTCCCACCACACCCACAACCAGGGATAGGCAAGGTGTCCTGGCCCTTGCAGTGTCCGCTGCCCATTTTGCTGTGGGGAGGGAGGAGTAAGACAGATGAATACTGGTCCTGACTCCTCCATAACACATGCGGCGCCACGTTTTGCAGGGTTGTGGCCACTCCCACATGATGCCGCCTAGTACCAGAAAATGACTCTGAGTGAGACAGAGAGAGAGGGAAGATTCAAGAAGCAAGCTGACACTGTGTCCCTGGAGCTTTATATGCAAAGGTAAAGCACTTTAACCAGCACCTGAGGTTTATTATAAGTAGTATTTAAATAGAAAGAAAAGATATAGTATGGTTGCGAATCATAACCTTAGTATATCTTTTCTTTCTGATTATATAATAGGAAAGGGAAAATATTTAGTGAGAATAAAATTAGTGGCTTGTCAAGAGACTGTTAGCAATATTGGGTGATAAGTTATGGAATAAATACAGCCTGAGTGAAATAATGAATGTGTATCTTCTGCATCTGTATAATAACACCCAGCTCTATACAAAGACACAGAGGTGACACTTGCACATGTGTATAGCCAGACAAGGGCTGGTTATAGGATCAGTGGTATCTGCATCAGTATAATAAAATTCAGCAATATAAAATAATAGTTTTAATTGTAAATGTACCTTGGTGTCCTTCACTAAAGGTCTTTACTTTAGAAAATGTCCACCACAGCCTTGGCTCGTGCCTATCCCTGCCCACAACTCAGTTTAATGGATAGCCAAGTAGTGAGGTGATAACAAAAAAAGGAGTAAAAAAGCATACAAAAAGAGGAACTGGAAATATAATTGTGCTTTTATACAAAAAAAAAACAACCACCATAAAAAGGATGGGCCTCATAGACTCTTGCCAATATTAAATAAATGAATTTATCAGACAAGTTCTTACATGAATTATGTTTTCTTTCATATAATTGGCAAGAGCCCATGAGCTAGTGATGTATGGGATAGAAAATACCCAAGATGTGGAAGTCCACAGAAGAGTCACTAGGAAAGGAGGGATAAAATAACAACAGCTATTTCCACTGAGAAATTAAATCCCCACAATAATTAAGTTTTTCTTTAAAAAAAAAAAAAACTTGACGCCTGCCTGAAGAACTTTTCTACCAAAGACTGCTTCAGAAGAAGCAAAATACATCAAAATGGCAAAAACAATAAAAATATGCAAAGAAGACCAAATTACTGATTTGCAAATTTGATCAACCGAAGCTTCGTTCTGAAAAAGCCCAAGAAATGGCGACTGAACTTAGTAGAATGAACTGTAAATCTCTGAGGTGGAGCCTGCCCTGCCTCCAAATAAGCCTTGAGAAACAAAAGCTTTAAGGAGGATGCCAAATAAATGGCAGAGGCTTTCTAACCTTCTCTGGAACCAGAAAAACAAATAGACTAGAAGTCTTCTGAAATCCTACTTACCTCGATATAGAATTATAAAGCTCTTACCACATCCAAAGGATGCAAAGAACTCTCAAAGAATTCTTTAGGATTAGGACACAAAGAAGGAACAACAATTTCTCCTAGGAATAAAAGAAGTCCACAAAACAACTTATCTAGATTAAAAAATCAGATAAGGAGACACACTAGAGAGCTGATCAATCAGAAACTATTGTAGCAGAAGAGATAGTCAAAAGAAACAATACTTTCCAAGAAAGTAGATAATCTTCAAAGAAAATATTGGCTCAAAAGTAAAAGCCTGCAAAATCTTTAAACCAAATAAGACTCCAAAAATGAGAAATTAATACATGAACAGGCTTGATACCAACAAAAGCCTGAACAAAACAGTGAATATCAGGAAGTTTAAACAATATTTCTAGGAAATAAAACAGAAAGAACAGAGATTTGTCCCTTCAAAAAATTTACAGACAAAATTATCCAAACCATCCTGAAAAAAATGTAAAATCCTAGTAATTCTAAAAGAATGCCAAGATAATTTATGAGAAGAACACAATAAAATATAGGTTTTCCAAACCTGATAATACATGTTCCTTGAAAGAGACTTAGCCTACAACATAGTGAAAAAAACGGAGTCAGAGAAACCTCTATGACTAAACACTAATCAATTTCCATACCATCAAATTAGTAATTTGAGATCCCAATTGAAAAACAGCCCCTAAAACAGGAGGGCTGGCCAAAGAGAAAGTGACCAAGGATGGCAACTAGACATCCAAACAAAATCTTCATACCAAACCTATGAGGCCATGCTGATGCTATCAGAAACACATGAGACTGTTCCAATATGATCTTGGAAATCACCCTTGGAAGAAAAAAACAGAGGCGGAAAGATGTAGTCAGGCTGCAAAACCAAGACACTGCAATGCATCCACCATTTCCGTCTGGACCTGAAAAGGTACCTTGGAAATTGAGAAAGCACATCTGTATAGAGATTCCATTCTCCCGGATGTACCAACCAATTCACAAACAACACTCTATTCCTGTGATATTTGTTCCCAGTGGAAGAGAAGAGACTGCTTTTCCTCTCAAATATCAAAGTATAAAAATCCACAGCACAAAAACTTATGAAGAAATCTTAGATGTTTATTCTTGTCTCAGGTACAAAAATATGCAATGTTTCGGGAGCTATTCCCTTAATCATGCATCTCTCTACCGAATGTAAAGACTGACAGCTGAGATAATCCACCTTCCAAACATCTAAATCTGAGATAAAAATCGTAGTAATTAGACAGGAGATGAATTCCATCTAAGAACGTATTCAAGATACTTCTTAATTGCTAAGGAACTGCGAGTCCCTATTTGATGATTGACATATGCCACAGTAGTGATATTGTCTGTCTGAAAGCAAAAAAGATGCTAAATGATGGCCAAGCCTGAAAGAGCTCTGAAAATAGCACGGAAATTCTAAAATATCGATTGGAAACCTTGACTCTTGAAGTTTCCAAACCCCTTGTGCTGCCAGAGACCCTCAGACAGCTCCCCAACCTTCTAAGACTTGCATCCATTAAGAATACAGTCCAGGAAGGACGAACAAAAGGAGGCCCCCTGAATAAAACGATGATAGTCTAATCACCAAATCAGAGAGAGTTGAGTGTTGGGATTTAAGAATATCAACTGTGATATCTGAAAACAATCCCTGCACCATTGATTCAGTATGCAAAGCAAAAGAGGTCTCAGATGAAAAACGAGCAAAGGGAACCACGCCCGATGCTGCAGTTATGAGACCTAAAACTTCCATGCACAAAGCCACTGAAAGGAATGTTCTAGACTGTAAGTTAGATAGGCTAACGCCAATTACAATTTACTTTTGTCCGATAAAAGCAAAGTCATGAACAAAGAATTCATCTAGAAACCCAAAAAGAGGTGACCCTTGTCTGAGGAATCACAAAACATTTAGGTAAATTAAATCCTCTAACCATGTCTTGAAGAAACAAAACTAGTTGATTCATGAGAGATTCCAGTAAAAGAAAAGATTAAGCTAATGCCAAGATACCATCCAAATAAGGAAGCACCACAATACCCTACTGTCTGAAAACAGAAAGAAGGGCACCCAGAACCTTTGAAAAGATTCATAAAGCTGTCGCTTAACCAAATGGAAAAGCGACAAATTGGTAAGGCTTATCTAAAAAGAGAATCTCAGAAACCTCAAGTGGTCTGAATGAAATACAATATGAGGATAAACATCCTGTAAAATAGAGTGGACATGAAATGACCTTGCTGAACAAAAAAGGCATAATTGTCCTTATAATCGCCAACTTGAAAGTTGAGACTCTATCCATAACAATATAAGTCTTCTGTCAGGGTTTTCTCCCTGTTGTGTTTGCCATGTGCTGCTGGCAGCCATTTTACTAACCTCTCTTCCTGACTATGGTGCATTGTGGGGGATGCTGCTCATTTCCTGCACTTCCTTTTATGGCCAGACTGGTGTGCATCATCCATGTGAGACAGGATGCAGTCTCAGAATTGTGATTTCATCACTTATTATTTAAAGGGCCTCTGTTCAGTATGCTTTGCCTTTGCGTTGTCTCAGACCTGTTTGTGAGAGTTCCTGTGTATTACCTGGCTGCCTGACGTCTTTCCTGGTTCCTGATCCCTGGCTTGTTCCTGACTCTGCTGTTTCCTTGTTCCTGATTCTGGCTGGTCTGACTATTCGCTTTGGCTCCTGACTCTGTTCGTCTGACTACCAGTTCTGGTTTTGACTCTTGGCTTGTTATTTGACTTGTTGATTATTTTTGCACTTCTCGTCTCAGTCTGATTCCTGGCACCCTGACATTACGCAAAGGCCATGAATCCTGATGGTGCTAATAATCCATCTTTACCTGCCATCATTTCCAGGATGGATGAACAGGATCACCGCTTGGATCAATTTGCACTAGCCCTGCAAACCCTGCTGACTCGCACTGCACATTTGGACCAAAGTGTCCTGCAAGTTATGGCTGCTCCTGTTTCCGCTGCTGCACCTAGTCCTACCAGGAGCATGTCCGGTTCTGCACCTCTACCTCAGCGATATGGAGGCAATCCTATTCAGCGCAGAGGGTTTTTGAACCAGGTGGGCATTTTCTTTGAGATGTTACCTCAGGCGTTTCCCTCTGACAGAGCTAAGGTGGGATTTCTCATCTCGTTACTCTCTGACACAGCTCTTGCCTGGGCTAATCCCTTATGGGAGACTAATAAACCTGTGATTTCAAATTACCCTGAATTT
The DNA here is from genome assembly GCF_027579735.1 of Bombina bombina. Taxonomy (NCBI): domain Eukaryota; kingdom Metazoa; phylum Chordata; class Amphibia; order Anura; family Bombinatoridae; genus Bombina; species Bombina bombina. Next base: position 252,892,521 of record NC_069504.1, on the reverse strand, counting down.
GTGGCCTTCTTTCGAATGGTATTTGATGTTCTGGCTCGCTCCTCCTCTGTTGCTAAACGACTCATGTCCATTCAGCAAGGTACAAGATCTGTTGCTCAGTATGCTATTGAGTTCCATACGCTTGCCGCAGAGGTAGGTTGGAACAAAGAAGCCCTTGTTGCTGCCTTCTTTCATGGGCTCTCTGATGCGATTAAAGATGAAGTTGCTGCCAGAGATTTACCAGAGGATCTCGAATCATTGGTATCTTTTTTGATCCTAATTGACATCAGAATCAGAGAGAGGCCCTCTTTCAAGGAGCGCTTGCGGAAGCCTCCTGTTCCGTTGTCTCCTACGTGTTCGTTCCCACCCATGCCTCCCTCTCCTCCCATGCCTCCTGGTCCCGAGTCACCAGGTACTGCTGAGCCTATGCAGCTGGGATTCACGCGCCTCTCCGTGGCGGAGAGGGCCTTTAGGAGAAGGGAGGGGCTCTGCCTCTATTGTGGGTTACAGGGCCACCTTTTGAAGTCTTGTCCTACACGGCTGGGAAACGCTCACACCTAAGGTCCTGTCGGGGGCAGACCTTGGGTGGTTTATCCTCGTCCCTGGAACCGCTTAAGGAGAAACCTTTCATCACGGTTGTCCTTTCCTGGGTGGACTCCTCCATAGTCACTCAGGCTCTTGTTGACTCCGGTGCTGCGGGATATTTCATTGACAGTGCTTTTGTATCAAAGCACTCCATTCCTGTTTTGCCTCGGTCCGTTCCGCTTGCTATTGAGGCCATTGATGGCAGGCCCCTTCAGCCCGCACTCGTTACTCACGAAACTGCTCCATTGTCCATGGTTGTTGGGGCTCTCCATTTTGAAACCCTCCAGTTCCAGGTGATAAACTCTCCGCATTTTCCGGTTGTTCTGGGTTATCCCTGGCTCCAAAAGCACAATCCCAGTCTCGACTGGCGCAGGTCCGAAATTTTGTCGTGGTCCCGCAATGTAGTTCTACTTGTCTTCGGAAACCAGTTAAAGTCTTGTGCACTTCTTCGTATCTCAATTGCCAGAGGAGTACCGAGAGTTCCTAGACGTGTTTGACAAGGTGCGTGCCGGTACGTTGCCTCATCACCGGTTATACGATTGTGCCATAGACCTGCAACCTGGAGCCATTCCTCCTCCAGGCCGGGTGTACCCTCTGTCTGTTGCAGAGAATTGTGCTATGGAGGAGTATGTTGTCGATGCTCTGTCGCGGGGGATCATCCACAAATCCTGCTCTCCTGCAGGGGCTGGCTTCTTCTTTGTGAAGAAAAAGGGTGGCGAGTTAGGACCATGTATCGATTATAGGGGTCTTAATCGTCTTACCATTAAGAATGCTTACCCTATTCCGTTTATTACGGAACTCTTTGACCGCCTCAAGGGAGCTACGGTCTTTACTAAACTTGATTTGAGAGGAGCGTAAAATCTCGTTAGGATTAACGAGGGCCACAAATGGAAAACAGCATTTAACACCAAGAGCGGGCATTATGAGTATCTTGTAATGCCTTTTGGCCTATGTAATACTCCTGCTGTTTTTCACTAATTTATTAATGATGTCCTACGAGATATGTTGCAACAGTGTGTTGTGGTGTACTTAGACGACATCCTCATACACTCACCCACACTTGAGGCTCATCGTTCTGATGTTACATGGGTTCTTCAGAGACTACGTGAGAACGGCCTGTTTTGTAAACTCGAGAAATGTGAGTTCCATCAGACTCAAGTAACCTTCCTAGGTTATGTTATCTACGTTGCAGGGTTCTCCATAGATCCTGATAAGTTATCTGCAGTTCTGCAGTGGCCTCACCCAGTTGGTCTTCGGTCTATTCAACGTTTTTTGGGGTTCGCCAATTACTATAGAAAGTTTATTAAAAACTTTTCTTCCTTGGTCAAACCTATCACAGACATGACCCGTAAAGAGAATGATCCACTCCATTGGTCACCTACTGCCATTAAGGCCTTTGATAGTCTTAAGAATGTCTTTGCTGCCGCTCCAGTTCTGGCTCATCCTAACCCTGTCCTGCCTTTTGTTCTTGAGGTCGATGCATCTGAGACTGGAGTAGGTGCCCTCTTGTCTCAACATCCTACGCCTGACGGTTCCTTGCATCCGTGTGGTTTCTTCTCTAAGAAATTGTCTTCAGCGGAGTGCAATTGTGAAATTGGCGACAGGGAATTACTGGCCATAATTTTGGCACTTAAGGAATGGAGGCATCTTCTCGAGGGTACTAGCGTGCCAGTGCTCATTCTTACTGACCACAAGAATTTAACTTTTCTATCTGAAGCAAAACATTTGTCGCCCCGATAGGCCAGATGGGCGCTATTTTTTTTCTCGGTTTAATTATGTGGTCTCCTACCTGCTTGCTAGTAAGAATGTTAGGGCTGAAGCCCTCTCTCGACAATTTTCGCCTACTCCTGTTATACCTCCTGACCATATTTTGGCTACCATACGTACTAATTTGACTTCTCCCTTGGGGGAGGAGATCCTGGCTGCACAAACCAATGCACCTCCTGAGAAACCTAGTGGTAAGTGTTTTGTTCCTGAGAATCTTCGAACTAAACTTTTGCACACTTACCACTATCCTAAAGCCGCAGGTCACCCAGGCAAGAACCAAATGATTTGGTCTGTCGCTCGACAATTCTGGTGGCCAGGTCTTCGTTCTGATGTTGCTGCGTATGTTGCCTCCTGCTCAGTTTGTGCACAGAATAAGACTCCTCGACGTCTTCCTGTGGGTCTTCTTCAATCTATTGCTAATGGTGAGCATCCTTGGACACATCTTTCCATGGACTTCATTGTCGAGCTCCCTGTTTCCAATGGCAATACTGTTATCCTTATGGTGGTTGACAGTTTTTCTAAAATGTCACATTGCATTCCCTTGATGAAGCTGCCTACCACTCAGGAGCTTGCTTCAATTTTTGCTCGGGAGGTCTTCCGTTTACATGGGTTACCCAAGGAGATAGTGTCGGACCGGGGTAGCCAGTTTGTCTCCAGATTTTGGTGTTCCTTTTGTGCTCAAATTGGGATCCAGCTTTCCTTCTCCTCGGCATATCACCCTCAATCATATGGGGCTGCGGAACGGTCTAATCAAGCTCTGGAACAGTTCCTGCGTTGCTATGTCTCAGATCACCACAATAATTGGTCTGAACTGTTACCTTGGTTAGAGTTTGCTCGTAATAGTGCAATTAATGCTTCCTCCAAGTTATCCCCGTTCATGGCTAATTATGGGTTTCAACCATCCTTGTTGCCCGATTCATTCATGTCTCAGGGTATTTCGGCTTTGGAGGAGCATCTCCGGCAATTGCGTTCCACGTGGGTGCAGATTCAGGATTGCCTTCATCGTTCTATGCAGCGGCAAAAGTTCCAGGCTCATCGTAGGCGTCTGCCCGCACCTTCCTACCAGGTTGGTGAGAGAGTTTGGCTATCCTCCGGCAACTTGAACCTTCGTGTGCCTTCCAATAAATTGGCTCCCCGTTATGTTGGTCCTTTTTGAATACTCTGACGGGTTAATCCTGTGGCCTACGCTCTTGACCTTCCTCCTGCTATGCGCATCTCCAATGTTTTTCATGTCTCCCTCTTGAAACCATTGGTTTGTAATCGGTTTACCACTGTGTTGCCTCGTCCCCGTCCTATATTTGTTGACAACCATGAGGAGTATGAGGTCAGCAGCATTATTGACCCTCGTATGTCCAGGGGCCATGTACAGTATTTGGTTCACTGGAGGGGCTACGGTCCGGAGGAGCGTTCTTGGGTTCCCTCCTCTGATGTTCATGCTCCCGCCCTCCTCCGTGCCTTCCATGCTCGTTTCCCCAATAAGCCTTTTGTCTGGGGAGGGGTCGTTGAGGGGAGGGAGGGTACTGTCAGGGTTTTCTCCCTGTTGTGTTTGCCATGTGCTGCTGGCAGACATTTTACTCACTTCTCTTCCTGACTATGGTGCATTGTGTGGGATGCTGCTCATTTCCTGCACTTCCTTTTATGGCCAGACTGGTGTGCATCATCCATGTGAGACAGGATGCAGTCTCAGAATTGTGATGTCATCACTTATTATTGAAAGGGCCTCTGTTCAGTATGCTTTGCTTTTGCGTTGTCTCAGACCTGTTTGTGAGAGTTCCTGTGTATTGCCTGGCTGCTTAACGTCCTTCCTGGTTCCTGATCCCTGGCTTGTTCCTGACTCTGCTGTTTCCTTGTTCCTGATTCCGGCTCGTCTGACTATTCGCTTTGGCTGCTGACTCGGCTCGTCTGACTACCAGCTCTGGTTTTGACTCCTGGCTTGTTATTTGACTTGTGGACTTTTTATTATTTTTTTGCTATTTATAAATTTGTGATTATTTTTGCACTTCTCGTCTTAGTCTGATTCCTGGCACCCTGACATCTTCAGATCCAAGATTGGACTGAATAAACCTTTCTTCTTTGGGACAAAGTATATAATTGAATAGAAACCCAACTCCTGTTCCTGTTAAAGAACTGGTAAAATCACTCCTGAAAAGAATTCACAGAGTGTACTGAGAAAGAGAAATAATCTTCACATAGAAGGTCTCATTCTAAAAATCTATTCAAACCCCAAGAATAATATAGATTTTGGACTGAATTCATCCAAAAACAATTTAATCTGCCCCCCACTAGAAGGACTGGTTTGAGAACCGCACCTTCATGCAGTCTAATAATTAGTAATTATATAGCATTTTTCTTTCAGAAAGATACAAAAAACGCTTTTTCAGTGCTTACACTCAGAGTTAACCAAATTAGCATCTGAAAAAAACAGATGTTATTATTACCCAAATAAATGGTACACAATGAATTGACCTTAAAAGACCGAAGGGCTGTATTAACCCTGCCGGGATATGAATTTATTACCTTGGATCGAGAACAAGCGTTTGTAGTCAGGACATTCACCAACTGATCTACATCACCAGACTAAAAATAGGGCAGAAAAAAATCTAAACCTCCAGAAATGGTGGAGATAATAGAAATCAAACAAATTATTATCCTAACAAGATAGAGATAATAAAATATATTTGAAACCATACTAATAGATATAGTAAACATAATTAAATGAATACATTTGAAGTAAATAAACAGAGTTATATACTTGAGAATCTGAAACTGCTTATGCTAACTGTTCAACAAAGGTTGAGAGAACAGTAATGTCAGCCACAGATAATTCTGAGCTAAAAATATAAACAGTGCGTGAATATGCTCTATTAAGGTTATATTCAAATTCTAAAGAATGAAAATAAGTACCAATTTCCATAGAAATAGTAGTACAGTCTCAAGAGGGAATCAGAATAACCATTCTCTAGAATGTAATACAGATAGTACAGGGAGTGCAGAATTATTAGGCAAGTTGTATTTTTGAGGATTAATTTTATTATTGAACAACAACCATGTTCTCAATGAACCCAAAAAACTCATTAATATCAAAGCTGAATAGTTTTGGAAGTAGTTTTTAGTTTGTTTTTAGTTATAGCTATTTTAGGGGGATATCTGTGTGTGCAGGTGACTATTACTGTGCATAATTATTAGGCAACTTAACAAAAAACAAATATATACCCATTTCAATTATTTATTTTTACCAGTGAAACCAATATAACATCTCAACATTCACAAATATACATTTCTGACATTCAAAAACAAAACAAAAACAAATCAGTGACCAATATAGCCACCTTTCTTTGCAAGGACACTCAAAAGCCTGCCATCCATGGATTCTGTCATTGTTTTGATCTGTTCACCATCAACATTGCGTGCAGCAGCAACCACAGCCTCCCAGACACTGTTCAGAGAGGTGTACTGTTTTCCCTCCTTGTAAATCTCACATTTGATGATAGACCACAGGTTCTCAATGGGGTTCAGATCAGGTGAACAAGGAGGCCATGTCATTAGATTTTCTTCTTTTATACCCTTTCTTGCTAGCCACGCTGTGGAGTACTTGGACGCGTGTGATGGAGCATTGTCCTGCATGAAAATCATGTTTTTCTTGAAGGATGCAGACTTCTTCCTGTACCACTGCTTGAAGAAGGTGTCTTCCAGAAACTGGCAGTAGGACTGGGAGTTGAGCTTGACTCCATCCTCAACCCGAAAAGGCCCCACAAGCTCATCTTTGATGATACCAGCCCAAACCAGTACTCCACCTCCACCTTGCTGGTGTCTGAGTCGGACTGGAGCTCTCTGCCCTTTACCAATCCAGCCACGGGCCCATCAATCTGGCCCATCAAGACTCACTCTCATTTCATCAGTCCATAAAACCTTAGAAAAATCAGTCTTGAGATATTTCTTGGCCTAGTCTTGACGTTTCAGCTTGTGTGTCTTGTTCAGTGGTGGTCGTCTTTCAGCCTTTCTTACCTTGGCCATGTCTCTGAGTATTGCACACCTTTTTTTTTTTTTTAGCACTCCAGTGATGTTGCAGCTCTGAAATATGGCCAAACTGGTGGCAAGTGGCATCTTGGCAGCTGCACGCTTGACTTTTCTCAGTTCATGGGCAGTTATTTTGCGCCTTGGTTTTTCCACACGCTTCTTGCGACCCTGTTGACTATTTTGAATGAAACGCTTGATTGTTCGATGATCACGCTTCAGAAGCTTTGCAATTTTAAGAGTGCTGCATCCCTCTGCAAGATATCTCACTATTTTTGACTTTTCCAAGCCTGTCAAGTCCTTCTTTTGACCCATTTTGCCAAAGGAAAGGAAGTTGCCTAATAATTATGCACACCTGATATAGGGTGTTGATGTCATTAGACCACACCCCTTCTCATTACAGAGATGCACATCACCTAATATGCTTAATTGGTAGTAGGCTTTCAAGCCTATACAGCTTGGAGTAAGACAACATGCATAAAGAGGATGATGTGGTCAAAATACTCATTTGCCTAATAATTCTGCACTCCCTGTATATTGAATAGGAAAAAACCTCATGAGCAAAAATCTTAAAATACAGATTTGAAAAGGATTAATAACAAACAACTAGATTAGGAGTTGTGGCGTTATGGCTGCTCGCTAATATCATGTACATTATTTTCATTGCGCACTTTTCATAACGTAGGTATTACGAGTCTGAAAAGAACCTCGTACCGTGTCGTTTATTTACCAAGTGTAATCACGGTCGCGTAATGGATTCTCCCATAGAGATCAATGCAAAATGAACAATACACAGATTTTTCTTCTAACAGTCGATCTCGCGAGAAATACACACTGCTCTGTCATATTACGGACATAGACAAGAAAAACAGTCAGCTCAAATTTACAAACAACCAATCGCTCACGCAACATAGCACATACGCATTCAACAGTCATAATTGGAAACAACTAATACTACACAACATTTACATGATCTGCAACATGGAACAAAAATAAATTAAAACAGAATTTCACACTGATAAACAAAACATTCGCATTAACGATTACAAAACATTATTAGAAAGAAAAAACATTTACAACACTTAACAAATACAGCTCCATCACAAATCAACATTTAGATTTGGAGATAATACATTTGGAGAATGTTAGGCAAAACAATCACTATGACATTTACAAACTCCATATGAGCATGCACAAATTAAAACAACTAATACACATTACACACATACAAATCAAAAAAATCCACACCTGGACATTGTTTACTTTGCAAACCTTTACATCATTAAACATTTATATAGGGTATATAAGCACAATAGAAACATGGCTTCTTTGACTGTATTGCTTTTTTGAGATAGGTGCACGTCTAGGCATTGGAGGGTTTGCAGAGATTAGAGAGAGAGAGATTAAAAAGAGAGTTAGTGTGAGAGTTAGTTTTTTAAAGAGAGTGAGTTAGTGAGAGAGATAGAGAGCGTTAGTGAGCGAGAGTTTGTTTGGGTGAGTGTGCAAGTGCTGTTTTTTGGTACATTCTTATATAAACACATTTACACGCAAACACATTCAATACATACATACACTTATCACTAACACTACATACACTCCATACCCCATTCCCTTTCATCCCATACCCCATTCCCTTTCATCCCATACCCCATTCCCTTTCATCCCATCCCATACTTAGACTTTGTTTCATTTACACCAACTTATTGTTTACATATCCTCATTTTTGTCTTTTTTTCCATATACGTTTGTCTGTTTAATACTCCTTACCCTCTTTTTTTTTTACGGAAATCATATTGATTGGTTTGTCTTACAATTGAATTACGAAGCCAGCCTCATTAACATTTACATCTTTATTCGGAAATGTGCTAATATCTCGATTTCTTTCTTTTTAAAATATACAGAGTCTGAGGCCGGGGAGGAGGAAGCACAACACCAACAGGCTCCTCCTTCACCCAGGCATAAGAGTGGTGCAGGTGACTCGCCACCTCAGGGAGAAATGAAAGACATCCCTGAAGAAGCCCCCGCTGCAGAAGAGATCCCCGTACCAGCAGCCCCCGTGCACCAGAGATGCGTGCCTCCTGGAGCGAACAGGTGGAATTTAGGGTGTTCATGACAGGAGTAATGAACCAACTGCTCGAAGTACAAACTAATATCTTGATTACGCTAAATAATATGTTGCAGGTCCTCCGGGAGGTGACAAGTGGAACAGAGAAAGAGTGTCTGATCCTGCACCATCTGCTCCTGGGCCACCATCTTCTCCACTGCCTCAATCTCCTCTTCATTCTGGTGATCCCTTAACCACTCATAGTACTCCTCCCCTTCTTCCACAACCATCTCCTAGGAGAACTCGTCAGAGGGGGCAGTTGCCCTCCTCAGAGCCTCCGTCTCGTGGGAAGAAGGGAAGAAGGAGGAGGCATATTGTTTGCAGAGTGTGTTTTACAAGTGTGTGGAGACAACATCATCACATGCTGTCCTTGTTGATTAGATTGATTGGTTTTTGCGTTGTGATGTCCAAACTGTTCTCCTAATACTAAATATTGACCATTACTATTTGATAATAAGCCTGTATGCCATATTTCTCTCAATGTGTTAAATAAAGTGTATATTTTTCAAGCTACATTATAGTGTTTGTCTCATTTATGAAATCTCATTAATTTAAAAGGTGTATGAAAGCAGAACCTTCGCTTACATGATTTTTGACAGAGCATAACATTTTAAATAACATTCACGTTTAATCATATTCGGACAAGTTATCTTGTTAGCCTTTGCTGAAAGGTTTATCTAGGAAAGCTCAGGAGCAGTCAAGAACATAGCTTACATCTGCTGATTGGTGGATGCATATATCTACCGATTGTCATTGCTTCACCCATGTGTTCACTTAAAAACCAGTAGTGTATTGATGCTCCTTCAAAACATTATAATCGGAAGAACATTTTGAAAATAGAAGAGAATTGGAAACCTGGTTATAATTTTATGTTTCACATAACTAATGAAAGATACATTTAGGGTTTCATGTCCCTAAATATTTTATAATAAAAAAATTACAAGATTTTTAAACTAATTACACATAATCTAATCCCCCTAACAAAATTAAAAAGCCCCCCCAAAATAAAAAAAAAAGCCCTACCCTACACTAAATTACAAATAGCCCTTAAAAGGGCCTTTTGCGGGGCATTGCCCCAAAGTAATCAGCTCTTTTACCTGTAAAAAAAATTACAAATCCCCCCCAACATTAAAACCCACCACCCACACAACTAACCCTACTCTAAAACCCACCCAATCCCCTCTTAAAAAACCTAACACTAAACCCCTGAAGATCACCCTACCGGGAGACGTCTTCATCCAACCGGGCAGAAGTGGTCCTCCAGACGGGCAGAAGTCTTCATCCAAGCCGTGCAGAAGTGGTCCTCCAGACAGGCAGAAGTCATCATCCAGACGGCATCTTCTATCTTCATCCAGCGGCTCCAAGACATCCGACGCGGAGCATCCTCTTCATCCGGAGTCTTCTTACTGAATGAAGGTACCTTTAAGTGACGTCATCCAAGATGGCGTCCCTTCAATTCCGATTGGCTGATAGAATTCTTAATCAGAATTAAGGTAGAAAAAAATCCTATTGGCTGATGCAATCAGCCAATAGAATTGTGCTCGCATTCTATTGGCTGATTGGAACAGCCAATAGAATGCCAGCTCAATCCTATTGGCTGATTTTCTACCTTAATTCCGATTGGCTGATAGAATTCTATCAGCCAATCGGAATTGAAGGGACGCCATCTTGGATGATGTCACTTAAATGTACCTTCATTCAGTAAGAAGACTCCGGATGAAGAGGATGCTCCGTGTCGGATGTCTTGAAGATGGACCCGCTCCGCGCCGGATGGATGAAGATAGAAGATGCCCGTCTGGAGGACCACTTCTGCCCGGTTGGATGAAGACGTCTCCCAGTAGGGTGATCTTCAGGTTTTTTAAGGGTGGATTGGGTGGGTTTTAGAGTAGGGTTGGTTGTGTGGGTGGTGGGTTTTAATGTTGGGGGGGGATTTGTATTTTTTTTACAGGTAAAAGAGCTAATTACTTTGGGGCAATGCCCTGCAAAGGCCCTTTTAAGGGCTATTTGTAATTTAGTGTAGGGTAGGGCTTTTTTATTTTGGGGGGGCTTTTTTATTTTATTAGGGGGATTAGATTAGGTGTAATTAGTTTAAAAATCTTGTAATTTTTTTATTATTTTCTGTAATTTAGTGAGGGGTTTTTTGTACTTTAGATAATTTTATTTAATTTAGGGAATTAATTTAATTATAATGGTAGTGTTAGGTGTAATTGTAACTTAGGTTAGGTTTTATTTTACAGGTACTTTTGTCTTTATTTTAGCTAGGTAGTTATTAAATAGTTAATAACTATTTAATAACTATTCTACCTAGTTAAAATAAATACAAACTTGCCTGTAAAATAAAAATAAACCCTAAGCTAGATACAATGTAACTATAAGTTATATTGTAGCTAGTTTAGGGTTTATTTTACAGGTAAGTATTTAGTTTTATATAGGAATAATTTAGTTAATGATAGTAATTTTATTTAGATTTATTTAAATTATATTTAAGTTAGGGGGTGTTAGGGTTAGACTTAGGTTTAGGGGTTAATAACTTTAATATAGTGGCGGAGACGTTGGGGGCGGCAGATTAGGGGTTAAGAAGTGTAGGTAGGTTGCAGCGACATTGGGGGCGGCAGATTAGGGGTTAATAAATATAATGTAGGTGTCGTCGATGTTGGGGGCAGCAGATTAGGGGTTCATAAGTATAATGTAGGTGGCGGCGGTGTCCGGAGCGGCAGATTAGGGGTTAATAATATAATGTAGGTGTCGGCAATGTCGGGGGCGGCAGATTAGGGGTTAATAAGTGTAAGATTAGAAGTGTTTAGACTCAGGGGTCAATGCAAATTAGATAATTAAAATACAAAAGCGCATGTTTAGGAATTATATATGTCGAAAATTAAACACAACACAATAATTATTTGCTAAATTTAAATTATTGTTGACAAAAATATTAAACAAGATTGAGTATATTCATCATTGAACATTCATGGATTAGCACTTGCCTCAAAATATATTCTGGATCAAAAACACATTGCCTTCATTTGTTTCTTCCACGAGACAGCCAGCAATATATATGTATTTGCTCTTTATCATCTATGTTTCAACAATGTACATAATTAACACAATCCATAATCCAAAAAAATCATGGTTTCAAACTTGTGTTCTCATTCGCAAACGTGGCAAATCCAATATTGCGGGAGAATGTCATCCAATCAAAGGACAAATTTAACACCTTTGCATGAGAATTCTTACGCAACATGGCGCATCCGAGATCGTGTAAAAACGTCATCCAATCAAAGGACGGATTTAACACCTTTGCATGAGACGTCTTACACAACATGGTGCATCTGAGATCGCGAAAAAACTACATCCAATCAAAGAACGGATTTAACACCTTTGCATGAGACGTCTTACACAACATGGCGCATCCGAGATCGCGTAAAAACAACATCCAATCAAAGGACAGATTTAACACCTTTGCATGAGACGTCTTATGCAACATGGCGCATCCGAGATCGCCTAAAAAAGTCATCCAATCAAAGGACGGATTTAATACCTTTGCATGAGAGATCTTACGCAACATGACACATCCGAGATTGCGTAAAAATATCATCCAATCAAAGGACGAATTTAACACCTTTGCATGTCAATAACAAACATATTTATATTTAAAAAAAATAGAGTATGTGCTATATTGTTATCTATGTAGCGTGTTTGTTTCATGTAATGCACAGCTTAACATAATGTAATGCTAGATAACATAATACTCTTAATTATATGAAATATAATCCATTGTTGGTAATAAGTATATATTTCATTACAATTGGAAGATTAGGAAATATTTTGGAAGCAGCAGGGTTTAACAAAAATAATGCTACCATATACATTACTAAAATGTGAAATGTTTATACATTATATGTTACCTATGTAGCAATATATAGTTGTATAATTAAATATAATCGCAAATAATAGAAAGAGATTAATCATCTAAAATGTGTGCATTACACATAGTGATTTCTTTAGTTATACTACTACAATAAGATGTAAGGAAAATTGTAATATATGTGTTGTCAACATTCAGATAAGTCTCTTTTAAAGACATTATATGTGTATGTTGATGTCAAAAGAAAAAATTATAAAATGTTCGTTATGATTGCATATCCATAAATTAAGAATTGTGGTCAGCATCTTTTAAGAATTATCAACATAAAAGATCTTTTATTAGAAATGACATTAATAAATTAAGAAGAACCATAACAGTTTAATGACATTCTTTTTATTATGATAAATATGATTTATGAATGTCATAAAACATAAAAAAATAAGATCATTGGAAAAAAAAGTCAGAATGAGAAAACAGCCCCTTTGGAGCCATCTGACAAGGTGACAGTGCATCACAGTCCTTTCAGGGAGTTGACAAGGGCAAACAAAGACCAACACAGCCCCTTTAGAGCCATCTGACAAGGTGACATAGTGCACCACAGTCCTTGGAGGGAGTTGACAAGGGCAAACAAAGGCCAACACAGCCCCTTTGGAGCCATCTGACAAGGTGACATAGTGCATCACAGTCCTTTCAGGGAGTTAACAAAGGCAAACACAGCCCCTTTGGAGCCATCTGACAAGGTGACATAGTGCATCATAGTCCTTTCAGGGAGTTGACAAGGGCAAACAAAGGCAAACACAGCCCCTTTGGAGCCATCTGACAAGGTGACATAGTGCATTACAGTCCTTGGAGGGATTTGACAAGGGCAAACAAAGGCCAACACAGCCCCTTTGGAGCCATCTGACAAGGTGACATAGTGCATCATAGTCCTTGGATGGAGTTGACAAGGGCAAACAAAGGCCAACACAGCCCCTTTGGAGCCATCTGAAAAGGTGACATAATGCATCACAGTCCTTTCAGGGAGTTGACAAGGGCAAACAAAGGCCAACACAGCCCCTTTGGAACCATCTGACAAGGTGACATAGTGCACCACAGTCCTTGGACGGAGTTGACAAGGGCAAACAAAGGCCAACACAGCCCCTTTGGAGCCATCTGACAAGGTGACATAGTGCATCACAATCCTTTCAGGGAGTTGACAAGGGCAAACAAAGGCAAACACAGCCCCTTTGGAGTCATCTGACAAGGTGACATAGTGCATCACAGTCCTTTCAGGGAGTTGACAAGGGCAAACAAAGCCCAACATGGCCCCTTAGTATAAATCTGACAAGGTGAAATAGTGCAACAGGCACAACAATAAAAACAAAAAAAGCTTCATGCAACAAATACAAAAAAACAAATAACAACTAGTGGATGGAGGAGTTATTAGTTCTCCCTCAGGCCACCTCCGGATCCTCCACTTACGGGGCATCAGCATCACCTTCATCGTCCTGCACCCCTCCAGCTGCGGCTTCATGCATTGCCTCTAACCTCATTATTTGGTCTAGAGTCAAGCGATGAAGCCGCAGATGGATATGTATGGTGTCATGCATCCTTCCCAGCAACTGATTGGAACTCAGCATGGTTTGCTCAATCCGAGCTAGAGCCTCTAGCATTAACCATGCTGAGTTCCAATCAGTTGCTGGGAAGGATGCATGACACCATGCGTATCCAGCTGCAAACAAAGGCTTTGGAGCCATCTGACAAGGTGACATAGTGCATCACAGTCCTTGGAGGGAGTTGACAAGGGCAAACAGAGGCCAACACAGTCCCTTTTGAGCCATCTGACAAGGTGACATAGTGCATCACAGTCCTTTCAGGGAGTTGACAAGAGCAAACAAAGCCCAACATGGCCCCTTAGTATAAATCTGACAAGGTGAGTTCCAATCAGTTGCTGGGAAGGATGCATGACACCATGCGTATCCAGCTGCAAACAAAGGTTTTGGAGCCATCTGACAAGGTGACATAGTGCATCACAGTCCTTGGAGGGAGTTGACAAGGGCAAACAGAGGCCAACACAGTCCCTTTTGAGCCATCTGACAAGGTGACATAGTGCATCACAGTCCTTTCAGGGAGTTGACAAGGGCAAACAAAGCCCAACATGGCCCCTTAGTATAAATCTGACAAGGTGAAATAGTGCAACAGGCACAACAATAAAAACAAAATAGGCCAAATGGCAACAAATACGAAAAACCAAATAACAACATGTGGATAGAGGAGTTATTAGTTCTCCCTCGGGCCATGTCCGGATCCTCCACTTACGGGGCATCAGCATTACCTTCATCGTTCTGCGCCCCTCCAGCTACGGCTTCATGCATTGCCTCTAACCGCATTATTCGGTCTAGATTCAAGAGATGAAGCAGCAGCTGGATACGCATGGTGTCATGCATAGTTCCCAGCAACTGATTGGAACTCAGCATGGTTTGCTCAATCCGAGCTAGAGCCTCTAGCGTTAACCATGCTGAGTCACAACCTAAACACAAATATTAAAAATTAATAATAATTACAGAACATAATAAAAATAGAGCAAAGAGACCTTGTACTAATTAAAATACAAATCATTATTATAATAAAATATGCTATAGAGAAGAAAATTTACACATTAAGTATGTTCTTCAGAGATAAACCATTAAGATATTAAGAAAAATCAAAACACTATCAATCTTGAAAAAAATCTTTCTTTGGTTTATTATACACTGTGAAAAGGACGGTGATAACAAATCTAAAATATTGGCATATATACATAATAGATATCCAACATCTAGCCAATCTCATTTAGATATTAGAAAATGTGGATGTTGATTTCAAAAACTGAAAATAGGAAAGATTTACATTAATCAAATAAAGAAAAGGTTTATAAAAAACATTTTCTATTTGAAATCAATTTATGTATAATTAGATCAGTATAATATCCCTTTAACCCCTTAAGGACCAGCGACGTACCCTGTATGTCGCTGGCCTTTTTTTGGGACTTGATTGTTTTATAGCGCGGTCTTGCCACCAGCGTTGAGACTGCTCTATTCCACAAAGCCTGCTGGAGGGAGTGCATTTATAGTGTGTTCTTGCTAGACTTGTGCTATTATGTCCTGAAAAAAACCTTAACGACCAGTGACATACAGGGTACATTGTGGTCATTAAGGGGTTAAGAATGTATGTTCTAATGTTGATTTGTAATGATACATCGGTGACTGGGAAGGACAATCCGACACCTAGGACAATGAAGGTGAGGATTAAGGTAAAGGTGTGGCGAGGTGGGGTCCTGCACAGCTGGGGAGTCATGGGCTGGGGGATTTGGTGGCTGTGCAGGTGGGGTAAAAGCAGGACAGGCAAAATGGGGAGAGCGGCAAAGGAGGGCAGTGATTTTTTGTGGGGAAGGGCCAGGAGAGGGGTAGGGACGGGAAGGGCTGGGAGAGGGGTCAGAATGGGAAGGGACAGGAGAGGGGTCAGGATGGGAAGGGCCGGGATGCTGATGCCCAGAAGTGTTCCATCTGAAATATATAATACAATTTTATAAATACATATATTATATGAAAATATATTATTATCTTGAGAGAAATAAATATTCACCATCATTTAAAATCTGTTTTCTTGTTCTCATAAAATATTTATACAAAGTCACAATATTGACTGTTTAAATGTATTGATTGATTGGAATCAAGTCAAATTAATAAAATAATATTTAATTGATCCTTGAAACTCTGATTGTTCAATGGTATTTTTCAAGGAACATTTGATCAATACATCAAAAATTATATTTTTCAAAGTCAACATTATGTGCTAATCTTTATGATTTTATAATATGATATTTCTCTTTTTGATAATATATCAGTACACATGTATGCATTTGAGATTGAAACGCCATAGAGTTCTTTTAGACACATGCCCGTGGATTGACTTTGGAGACTCCAACAATTGGATAATATGGGAGTGTGTAATATGATCAAATCTAAATGGCCACTCCACATAGCCTTTGAAACAAGGTAATCACTGATTAGCATATAGATTAAGATGATTGCCTTTGTAATCTTAAATAGAATTATTTTAAGCTTGATGGTTCAATCAATTACTATTCAGAATCCATACACGGTAGATACTACCGTTCATATGAAATATTAAGAATAGAATGGTATCTATCTAACATTACTTTTACAGAGTATGTTTTGTGAATATCTCTTTTACATTAGGATTAAATGTATGTCATCCCAATATTAATAGACACATTCAGAATTGCATTTTCTAGATTAGAGGAATATTAATGTTTGTTTGAGTGAAATGGACACTCTACACATAAATCCTTTGCAAATGCCTTTACATATCATACATCATGAAATTAAATCAGTGAATTTCAACACAATTATGTTTTATGTATACTTAGAAGTGGCTGAGAATCTCAGAACAGTGATGGCATAATGAGATGGTCTGCATCTAGGCACTCAGATGAATAGCAATGACTGTCTGTACAATCATAAGATGATTATTGGGGGTTTGGATGTAATATGCATGTGACATCATGATGTCATTCATGACAATTCATACATAAATAGGAAAAGAAATAAAAACATATGTTCATGCTGCATGATATCGAAAGGGGGGCAGTAGTGTATTGAAAAAAATAATGGAATAATACATTTTAAAGGGACAAAGATGTAGACTTTCTTTTTCTTCAATAGTATGATTTGGAAACAATAATTCATGTTAGATACATGTTATATACTGTATATTTTACGTACCATCAGAATCCGAGGGAGCTACTTCCTCCTCCATCACACATGTTGTTACATCAATATCTGTAAAACATAATATGTTGTGTACACGTTAAAATCAAATATTATAACATGTGTTACTGGTGCTCATGGACACACATCAATGTTGCATTAAAGAGATACTGAACCAAAGTTAGGAATGTCATAATTTTTATGGAGCATGCAAATGAAATAAAATATATCATTATCGATGATTAATAATTAAAAGAAAAAACATAATACATGGAACATTTAATAGTTCTCATGTGTGTATCGCTTGATGATTGTTGTATACATTTATACAAAATGTCATCATGTGCTAGCCATGTTCTGAAGCCCAAAGGTGTAGACTAAGAAGCTTTGAGATCTTAATATTAAAATAACAAAACAAAACAAAAAAAAAAATAAAATATATATATATATATATATATATATAAAATTAGAGGAGTCATTATACGTTTTATTTAAATGGAATGCTTCATCATAATCATGATCAGAATATTTTTGAAAAATACACCTTTGATGACATATGAATGAGTCAATGGACTTACCAGAACCCTGCAAAGGCAGGTCTGTGTCAGTGCTGGATCCCTCCAAGTCTGTCACAATAACTAGATCTATTAATGATATAAATAAATATTATGTAACACAATTTGTACATCAACTTTAAAGGGACACTCAGGTTAAATTAAATGTTCATGATTCAGATACAGCGTGTAATTTTAAACAACTTTCCAATTTACTTCCATTAAAAAAAATGTGCACAGTCTTTTATATTTACAATTTTTGAGTCACCAGATCCTACTGAGCATGTGCAAGAATTCATAGACTATACGTATATGCATTTGTGATTGGCTGATTTCTATCACATGGTACAAGGGGAGTGGAAATATACATAACTTTGAAATTTGTTATAAAAAATCTACTACTCATTTGAAGTTCAGACTAAGTGCTATTGCATTGTCTTGTTATCTTGCATTTGTTGATTATGCAAATCTAATGTGTTGACTGGTCCTTTAAATATACATATTTGGTATTCCAAAATAACATTATTCTAAAATATTAGAAATAATATCTTTTGAAATGTGAAAACTAGACCATTAATATGAAAAATAAATTCATTAGTTTATCAAGGTGAGTGGAAAGAAAATTATGTCTTTAACATATGTCCAATTTCTTAAAATATTAGACAGCCAATTCTTATCATATTAATCTATGTCATATCTACAATTAACTATTGTTCCCGCTTTGTAAAATAATCCAGACAGACAACAATTTGAATAACAACTGTTGACAACTAGAGCATAATACATGTGGCACATATATACATTTGTGCAATGTAAAGTAATCTGGTTTCTGACACAACACATATTGATCACAATGCAAGACATAAGATATATTTTGCTTATATGTAAAGGTAGTCCGAGAGTGAAAGATGTGATTTAAATCACAGTATTGTTTCATTAAAACAGTGTAATGATTACTAAAGATATTGTTTATCTATAGATAAATTCAATACCAATATTTGAGAATGTCACTCTAAAGGAATTGGCTATTCTATATGTTGATGTAATGAATCAGAGAGAGCATGCAATTTCTAAAATATATATAATTTCCTCCTATCATCATTGATATTTAATTCTCCTTCTCCCTTAATGATAAGAAGAAAATATCAAAGCATATGAGATGTATATTTATATATTCTGCACATGTGTCAAAATGTGTTAGTGTTGTCTAAATGTAGCCACCAACTGTCAAGCACTACCCAGGTGCAGAATACAAAATGGGCAAGACCATAATATTACATTCAAATAAAGATAGCAAGAATCAGAGGAATATCTTCGAATACTACTAAATTGTTATTTGAATTACAATGGAATTCGATCTCTGAACCGTGAATTTTCTTTCTAAATACACTTGAAATAGAATTAGATGATCCATGTTCATATAGATCAATTTCAATGGATTAGGCAATGTTATGTCCAAATTTGTAAGACAAAAGTAAAGTATAATGAGACATACCAGACTGGGACAAACCCGGGCCAGATGGTCCAGCACCTACAGCCATCTCTGTAAAATATTAAATCAGTATTGTATATCATTAATACAAATTAGAACTTTGACACAAACAATCATACATTTTTTTTTTCAAATTGACAAAGTTAAACATTCTAATTCTTCACGTGAGTTCATGGTTTTCAAAAATGTATTTATAAATAAAGAGATCTTTTTTTCCCCAAACTTTTATGTTGTTGACTGTCCCTTTAAGTAATTTTATGTCTTCTTGCATTGTCATCAATTGTTAGACATTGAGCGGACATTTTTTTTTTTTATATTGCTAGTATAGCTTTTGTAATTTATAAGATTGAAAATCAGGATACTGTATTCTTCACATTTATACTAATTTGTCAGTATATGGCCGGGTTATAATACAATATATTTAATAATTATTCTTTAAAATAAACCCCCAATAAAATGCATATACAAAACCATAAAATTAATATAAATTCCTAAGTTCTTTGTATTAGTTAAAACTTATAGACACATTGAAATATATTTGCAGAAAGCCAGATCTGAATCAAACTATACATGTTTAAACTGTTATAATATGCTATGCAAAGATCATAAAAGGTACCTTATTTATTAACCTTATTCACAATTGAATTGCATCAAAATACCACAATGAAATACCAGAATTTGAGCTACTAACATTCAGACAGTACAATCAGCTATATAGCCACAATTTAGCCTATATAATTCCAATTTAAAACATCAGAAATTGTATATATTATTTGTGCAAACAACCAACTCCTATGCCAATTTAAGCTGAAATAAATTCTTTATGCAGCAATAAAGTAAATTCTAAAATATAGATATATATTTGCAGACATAAATTACTTAGCACTAATGATTAGTTTTAAAATACACAGGCTATGAAACACAAGGTTAAAATACAAATTGTTTTTTTTTTTTTAAATCTGCTAACTGCAGCAACAATGAATATATTTGTTTTAAATATTACCTTATATTTAGCAACCTCTTATACTTTACCAGGTAACCAATGAGTATTTCAACTTTCAGAATTTCTCAACAAGTCCAATTCACCTCAGAATACAAAATATGTATGTTTACAATATGGATAAGAAAGGGTAGATATTTTGCTTATAGTTACCATGTTCCAGGCAGCAAATTCTCAGTCACAAGTTAGCAGGAAAAACCAGCCCGGACTATCTCCATGCTTGGGGTTAAAGGGACAGTCTAGTCAAAATTAAACTTTCATTATTTAGATAGTACATGTAATTTTAATCAACTTTCCAATTTACTTTTATCATCAAATTTTCTTTTTTCTCTTGGTATTCTTAGATTAAATTTAACCTAGGTAGGCTCATATGCTAATTTCTAAGCCTTTGAGGGCTGCCTCTTATCACATGCTTTTTAAATCTCTTTTCAACACAAAGAGACTGAAAGTACACATGGGCCATATAGATAACACTGTGTTCGGGCACAGGGGGTTATTTAAGATTTAACACAACACAATGCTAAATGCAAGAGAATAGATCATAAACAGTCACAGTCATGTGATCAGGGGGCTGGGAGAAGGTTCATAGATACAAGGTAATCACAGAGGTAAAAAGTGTATTAATATAACTGTGTAATAAAGGGATTATCTGTCTTTTAAAACAATAACAATTCTATTGTAGACTGTCCCTTTAAATCGTGTGATATAACCCCACCCCTTTTTGTTCTGTACCATCATTGGTGAATTGGTTAAGCCCTTAATGAAAGATTCTCTTTCCATTGGCTCACTGATAATGCATGGTTACCAGGGAAATGCATCTTTGTTAACAGTCAAATCTTTTGGCTGTATTTCTCGCATCACAACACCGGGGGCAACATGACAAAACAAACAGCTTCACTTTCAACACTGCCAACAGAAAATTACAGATTTTTGTATATTTCTAATATGTACACTATATTTTGATATTAATAAACTATGCGTTTGATATTCATAGGACCATATAGTGCTATTTTCTCTGATCACTTCAATACCAGACACAAGTGTATTTCTAATAATCATATTAATAAGCAATTTACACTGCCAATCATTTTTCTTCATGGAATCACAGCATTCAACCTTCCGGCACTGCACTGCATCCCAACATGAATACAGTATATTTCATATTTCTAACAAATCCTAAATGCATGAATCCCGTTTATGACCCATATTCATAGGACATCTTGTTATTATATGTCTGGAAAATAAATAGAGACAGAGATTATTATTATGACACAGTTAAACAGTCTAGACCAACTAAAATAGCCACCTATCAAGTTTAGCAAATACCCATCTAATATTAAACAATTAGACAATCTCCCAAATTTAAGTGTTCATATTTAATATTATACAAGTTGTATTTTTAATGAATTTCAAAGTTACAATCATATATTTTCTGTTTAGCTAGCAATACAGACGTGTATTTGATGTTCTGGGGCAATTAACAGGCCTATGCTAATTACCATTTCCCTGGGATTTTGATCATCTTTCCACTGCTGATTACAGACTCAATGTCCCTCTCACCACAGGTAGTATCCTGATCTAGGTACCATGCTTATCTTTGTTTGAAAATATCTAATCTCATTAAGTGGTGAGGTAAAGAATGTTTTGAAGTTTGTACTTGACTAGGGAGCAAATGCTCTCTTTTGAAGTTTTTGGGACATCCTGTCTGCATTGAGCCTTGAGATGTGTATTCAAATCATATGGGTTTTAAGTAAATTCCTGACATCAGAATTGCAACCCTATAGTATTATCTGATAAAAATATGGCTTCATATATAAACAAATTCTTTTGTCTTATTATATATATATATATATATATATATATATATATGTTAGTATATATATATATATATATATATATATATATATATATATATATATATATATATATATAATGCAGTCCACTTTACAGGATCATCTTCCAAAGGACATCCGCCTGGGTGCAAAAATGCCTATAATAAACTTCAAAGATGATGCACTCTCAGGACTTGTGAAAAAAACTTCAATTTAATGAAACGTTTTCGGGGACAGCTTCCCCTTCATCAGCATAACAACAAGTGATTCAACTCAGACTTAAACACCTAAGTGAACAAACAAAACAATTGTACACACCTGTAGTGACACTCAGTGTAATCAATATTACCTTGTGTGGAACGCACACCATGCGTTCCATTAGCATAACCTAACCGGAAGTGATACATCATTCTCCCCCTTCCGGTATCTGTCTGTATGAACCTTCAACTAAATATGGTGCCTGGCCCATATTCGTTAAATATATAAGCAAATAGGCCATACCTTTACCAGTGATCCCTCATGTGTACTTATGGTAGCAAAAGGCAGTATTATGGCTTATACATTAACTGCTTACCTTCGTGTGACAAGCATGTCTTTGAGTTCCATGCTATTTGACTTCCGGTGATAACGTAATACTTCACTTCCGGTCTCGGCTATATTGCTCCTAGTTCACAAAAATTTAACTCGTGACAGTGCTAAAGTGCCTATGTGAAACTATATATATAGTGAAACAAGCCTTATCCTATATCCTATTAATGTATATACTCTGTGTGTACTATCTGCAAACATTTGCTAGCTCCTAGATATAAAGTATTATTCTAACCTCTGACCTCAAAATGAGATATCCCTAAACCATACCCTTACATTTAATCTCTGATATTGCAACTATACACCAAAGAGTTTAACACATAGACCCCTGGCTCCTAAACAGTACACAGAATAAAAATATAAACACTGAAGTAGAACAGAACAGAAAAGAGATTACTAACTAAATAGTAGTAATTTAGTTGCAGCACTAATACCTATCGCATATTTTTATATCTGCATGCATATTATCCAACAGACACATATGGGCCTAGTTATCAAGCCGTCAACCTCAAATATGCTGGAATTCCGCAGCGTATTTGTGGCGAGGCTGATTCGCCTTAGTTATCAAAGGCTAGAGACCGGCAAAAGTAGAATTTTGTGACGTAAACTTCGATCCGCAGGACTCAGTCCGACACAGATCGATTCTTACGTCACTCCAGATGTTCCGCACACAAGTGTGGCACAATCTGACTACTTTTGCTAGTTATCAAAAAACTAGCAGGTACGCTCAGCACTTTTCCGGCCCAGCGTACCTGGTTTTCAAACCGCCACCCTGGAGGCGGCGGATCCCATAGGAATCAATGGGAGTCTGACCATAGCGAAAGTACAAGTTCGCTGCTGCCAGACATCCCATTGATTCCTATGGGAGATGTCTGCACTTAACACCCTAACATGTACCCCGAGTCTAAACACCACTAATCTGTCCCCCCTACACCGATGCAACTAAATAAAGTTATTACCCCCTAAACCGCCACTCCCGGAGCCCACCGCAAGCTACTCTATACATATTAACCCCTAAACCGCCGCTCCCGGAGCCCACCGCAACAATAATATATGTATTAACCCCTAAACCGCCGCTCCCGGAGCCCACTGCAACTATAATATATGTATTAACCCCTAAACCGCCGCTCCCGGACCCTGCCGCAACCTATATTAAATTTATTAACCCCTAATCTGCCCCCCCCTACACCGTCGCCACCTATAATACATTTATTAACCCCTATCCTGCCCCCCACTACACCGCCGCCACTGTAATAAATTTATTAACCCCTAAACCTAAGTCTAACACTAACCCTAACACCCCCCTAACTTAAATATTAATTAAATAAATCTAAATAATATTTCTATTATTAACTAAATTAATCCTATTTAAAACTAAATACCTTTAAAATAAACCCTAATATAGCTACAATATAAATAATAATTATATTGTAGCTATCTTACGGCTAGATTTGGAGTTTTGTCGGTAACGACCCGAAAAACTAACGCCGGCTTTTTTCTGGCCGCACCATAAAAATAACTCTGGTATTGAGAGTCCACAGAATGGCTGCGTTAGGCTCCAAAAAAGGAGCGTAGAGCATTTTTAATGCAGCTTCAACTCTCGATACCAGAGTTGCTTACGGACGCGGCCAGCCTCAAAAACGTGCTCGTGCACGATTCCCCCATAGGAAACAATGGGGCTGTTTGAGCTGAAAAAAAACCTAACACCTGCAAAAAAGCCGCGTTCAGCTCCTAACACAGCCCCATTGTTTGCTATGCGGTAACCCTTCCTACATCTGCACTTAACACTCTAGCATGTACCCCGAGTCTAAACACCCCTAACCTTACACTTATTAACCCCTAATCTGCCGCCCCTGCTATCGCTGACCCCTGCATATTATTATTAACCCCTAATCTTCCGCTCCGTAAACCGCCGCTACTTACATTATCCCTATGTACCCCTAATCTGGTTCCCTAACATCGCCGACCCCTATATTATATTTATTAACCCCTAATCTGCCCCCCACAACGTCGCCTCCACCTGCCTACACTTATTAACCCCTAATCTGCCGAGCGGACCTGAGCGCTACTATAATAAAGTTATTAACCCCTAATCCGCCTCACTAACCCTATAATAAATAGTATTAACCCCTAATCTGCCCTCCCTAACATCGCCGACACCTAACTTCAATTATTAACCCCTAATCTGCCGACCGGAGCTCACCGCTATTCTAATAAATGTATTAACCCTTAAAGCTAAGTCTAACCCTAACACTAACAACCCCCTAAATTAAATATAATTTTAATCTAACGAAATTAATTATCTCTTATTAAAAAAATTATTCCTATTTAAAGCTAAATACTTACCTGTAAAATAAATCCTAATATAGCTACAATATAAATTATAATTATATTATAGCTATTTTAGGATTAATATTTCTTTTACAGGTAACTTTGTATTTATTTTAACCAGGTACAATAGCTATTAAATAGTTAAGAACTATTTAATAGCTAAAATAGTTAAAATAATTACAAATTTACCTGTAAAGAAATCCTAACCTAAGTTACAATTAAAACTAACACTATACTATCAATAAATTAATTAAATAAACTACCTACAATTACCTACAATTAACCTAACACTACACTATCAATAAATTAATTAAATAAAATTCCTACAAATAAATACAATTAAATAAACTTGCTAAAGTACAAAAAATAAAAAAGAACTAAGTTACAAAAAATAAAAAAATATTTACAAACATAAGAAAAATATTACAACAATTTTAAACTAATTACACCTACTCTAAGCCCCCTAATAAAATAACAAAGCCCCCCAAAATAACAAAATGCCCTACCCTATTCTAAATAACTAAAGTTCAAAGCTCTTTTACCTTACCAGCCCTGAACAGGGCCCTTTGCGGGGCATGCCCCAAGAAGTTCAGCTCTTTTGCCTGTAAAAAAAAACATACAATACCCAAGCCCCCCAACATTACAACCCACCACCCACATACCCCTAATCTAACCCAAACCCCCCTTAAATAAACCTAACACTAAGCCCCTGAAGATCTTCCTACCTTGTCTTCACCATACCAGGTTCACCGATCCGTCCTGAAGAGCTCCTCCGATGTCCTAATCCAAGCCCAAGCGGGGGGCTGAAGAGGTCCATGATCCGGATGAAGTCTTCATCCAAGCGGGAGCTGAAGAGGTCCATGATCCAGATGAAGTCTTCTATCAACGGCATCTTCAATCTTCTTTCTTCTGGATCCATCTTGCAGACCTCCGACGCGGAACATCCTGCTGGCCCGACGGACTAACGACGAATGACGGTTCCTTTAAGGGACGTCATCCAAGATGGCGTCCCTCGAATTCCGATTAGCTGATA
Organism: Bombina bombina; assembly: GCF_027579735.1. Lineage (NCBI taxonomy): Eukaryota > Metazoa > Chordata > Amphibia > Anura > Bombinatoridae > Bombina > Bombina bombina. Next base: position 252,866,629 of record NC_069504.1, on the reverse strand, counting down.
GGATTCTATCAGCCAATCGGAATTAAGGTAGGAAAATTCTGATTGGCTGATGGAATCAGCCAATCAGATTCAAGTTCAATCCGATTGGCTGATTCAATCAGCCAATCAGATTGAGCTCGCAATCTATTGGCTGTTCCGATCAGCCAATAGAATGCGAGCTCAATCTGATTGGCTGATTGGATGAGCCAATCGGATTGAACTTGATTCTGATTGGCTGATTCCATCAGCCAATCAGAATATTCCTACCTTAATTCCGATTGGCTGATAGAATCCTAGCTCGGATTGAACTTGATTCTGATTGGCTGATTCCATCAGCCAATCAGAATATTCCTACCTTAATTCCGATTGGCTGATAGAATCCTATCAGCCAATCGGAATTCGAGGGACGCCATCTTGGATGACGTCCCTTAAAGGAACCGTCATTCTTCGTTAGTCCGTCGGGCCAGCAGGATGTTCCGCGTCGGAGGTCTGCAAGATGGATCCGGAAGAAAGAAGATGGAAGATGCCGTTGATAGAAGACTTCATCCGGATCATGGACCTCTTCAGCTCCCGCTTGGATGAAGACTTCATCCGGATCATGGACCTCTTCAGCCCCCCGCTTGGGCTTGGATTAGGACGGATCGGTGAACCTGGTATGGTGAAGACAAGGTAGGAAGATCTTCAGGGGCTTAGTGTTAGGTTTATTTAAGGGGGGTTTGGGTTAGATTAGGGGTATGTGGGTGGTGGGTTGTAATGTTGGGGGGCTTGGGTATTGTATGTTTTTTTTTACAGGCAAAAGAGCTGAACTTCTTGGGGCATGCCCCGCAAAGGGCCCTGTTCAGGGCTGGTAAGGTAAAAGAGCTTTGAACTTTACTTATTTAGAATAGGGTAGGGCATTTTGTTATTTTGGGGGGCTTTGTTATTTTATTAGGGGGCTTAGAGTAGGTGTAATTAGTTTAAAATTGTTGTAATATTTTTCTTATGTTTGTAAATATTTTTTTATTTTCTGTAACTTAGTTCTTTTTTATTTTTTGTACTTTAGCAAGTTTATTTAATTGTATTTATTTGTAGGAATTGTATTTAATTAATTTATTGATAGTGTAGTGTTAGGTTAATTGTAGGTAGTTTATTTAATTAATTTATTGATAGTGTAGTATTAGGTTAATTGTAGGTAGTTTATTTAATTAATTTATTGATAGTATAGTGTTAGTTTTAATTAAAACTTAGGTTAGGATTTCTTTTACAGGTAAATTTGTAATTATTTTAACTATTTTAGCTATTAAATAGTTCTTAACTATTTAATAGCTATTGTACCTGGTTAAAATAAATACAAAGTTACCTGTAAAATAAATATAAATCCTAAAATAGCTATAATATAAATATAATTTATATTGTAGCTATATTAGGATTTATTTTACAGGTAAGTATTTAGCTTTAAATAGGAATAATTTATTTAATAAGAGTTAATTTATTTCGTTAGATTTAAATTATATTTAACTTAGGGGGGGTGTTAGTGTTAGGGTTAGACTTAGCTTTAGGGGTTAATACATTTATTAGAATAGCGGTGAGCTCCGGTCGGCAGATTAGGGGTTAATAATTGAAGTTAGGTGTCGGCGATGTTAGGGAGGGCAGATTAGGGGTTAATACTATTTATTATAGGGTTAGTGAGGCGGATTAGGGGTTAATAACTTTATTATAGTAGCGCTCAGGTCCGGTCGGCAGATTAGGGGTTAATAAGTGTAGGCAGGTGGAGGCGACGTTGGGGGGGGGCAGATTAGGGGTTAATAAATATAATACAGGGGTCGGCGGTGTTAGGGGCAGCAGATTAGGGGTACATAAGGATAACGTAGGTGGCGGCGCTTTGCGGTCGGCAGATTAGGGGTTAATAAGTGTAGGTAGGTGGAGGCGACATTGTGGGAGGCAGGTTAGGGGTTAATAAATATAATACAGGGGTCGGCGGTGTTAGGGGCAGCAGATTAGGGGTACATAAGGATAACATAGGTGGCGGTCGGCAGATTAGGGGTTAAAAAAAAAATTTGAGTGTCGGCGATGTGGGGGGACCTCGGTTTAGGGGTACATAGGTAGTTTATGGGTGTTAGTGTACTTTAGAGCACAGTAGTTAAGAGCTTTATAAACCGGCGTTAGCCAGAAAGCTCTTAACTACTGACTTTTTTCCTGCGGCTGGAGTTTTGTCGTTAGATGTCTAACGCTCACTTCAGAAACGACTCTAAATACCGGAGTTAGAAAAATCCCATTGAAAAGATAGGATACGCAATTGACGTAAGGGGATCTGCGGTATGGAAAAGTCGTGGCTGAAAAGTGAGCGTTAGACCCTATTTTGAGTGACTCCAAATACCGGAGGTAGCCTAAAACCAGCGTTAGGAGCCTCTAACGCTGGTTTTCACGGCTAACGCCAAACTCCAAATCTAGGCCTTAGGATTTACTTTTATTTTACAGGCATCTTTCAATTTATTTTAACTAGGTGCAATAGCTATTAAATAGTTATTAACTATTTAATAGCTTACCTAGCTAAAATAAAGAGAAATTTACCTGTAAAATAAAAACTAACCTAAGTTACAAGTACACCTAACACTACACTATACTTAAATAAATTATTCCTATTTAAAACTAAATACTTACCTGTAAAATAAACCCTAAGATAGCTACAATGTAATTAATAATTACATTGTAGCTATTTTAGGATTTATATTTATTTTACAGGTAACTTTGTATTTATTTTAGCTAGTTAGAATAGTTATTAAATAGTTATTTACTATTTAATAACTACCTAGCTAAAAGAAATACAAAATTACCTGTAAAATAAATCCTAACCTAAGTTACAATTAAACCTAACACTACACTATCATTAAATTAATTAAATAAATTACCTACAAATAACTACAATTAAATACAATTACATAAACTAACTAAAGTACAAAAAATAAAAAAGCTAAGTTACAAAAAATAAAAAAAATAAGTTACAACCATTTTAAAAATATTACAACAATTTTAAGCTACTTACACCTAATCTAAGCCCCCTAATAAAATAACAAACCCCCCCCAAAATAAAAAAATGCCCTACCCTATTCTAAATTAAAAAAGTTCAAAGCTCTTTTACCTTACCAGCCCTTAAAAGGGCCTTTTGTGGGGCATGCCCCAAATAATTCAGCTCTTTTGCCTGTAAAAGAAAAATACAACCCCCCCCCCAACATTAAAACCCACCACCCACATACCCCTAATCTAACCCAAACCCCCCTTAAAATAACCTAACACTAATCCCCTGAAGATCATCCTACCTTTAGTCGTCTTCACTCAGCCGAGCAGCGATGGAACCGAAGAGGAGACCCGGAGCGGCAGAAGTTATCCTCCAAGCGGCGCTGAAGAAATCTTCCATCCGATGAAGTGATTCTCCAAGCGGCGCTGAAGAAGTCTTCCATCCGAGCGATGTCATCTTCCAAGAGGCGCTGAAGAAGTCTTCTATCCGGGCGATGTCATCTTCCAAGCGGGGTCTTCAATCTTCATCCCGCCGACGCGGAACATCCTTCTTTACCGACGGACTACTGACGAATGAAGGATCCTATAAGGGATGTCCTCCAAGATGGCGTCCCTTCAATTCTGATTGGCTGATAGGATTCTATCAGCCAATCGGAATTAAGGTAGGAAAAATCTGATTGTCTGATTGAATCAGGCATTGAGATTCCAGTACAATCCGATTGGCTGATCCAATCAGCCAATCAGATTGAGATCGCATTCTATTGGCTGTTCCGATCAGCCAATCGGATTGAACTTGAATAATTGGATCAGCCAATCGGATTGAACTTGAATCTGATTGGCTGATTCAATCAGCCAATCAGATTTTTCCTACCTTAATTCCGATTGGCTGATAGAATCCTATCAGCCAATCGTAATTGAAGGGACGCCATGTTGGATGACGTCCCTTAAAGGAGCCTTCATTCGTTGGTAGTCCGTCGGTAAAGAAGGATGTTCCGCGTCGGCGGGATGAAGATTGAAGACCCCGCTTGGAAGATGACATCGCCCGGATAGAAGACTTCTTCAGCGACTCTTGGAAGATGACATCGCCCGGATGGAAGAGTTCTTCAGCGCCGCTTGGAGGATCACTTCATCGGATGGAAGATTTCTTCAGCGCCGCTTGGAGGATAACTTCTGCCGCTCCGGGTCTCCTCTTCGGTTCCATCGCTGCTCGGCTGAGTGAAGACGACTCAAGGTAGGATGATCTTCAGGAGATTAGTATTAGGTTATTTTAAGGGGGGTTTGGGTTAGATTAGGGGTATGTGGGTGGTGGGTTTTAATGTTGGGGGGGTTGTATTTTTCTTTTACAGGCAAAAGAGCTGAATTCTTTGGGGCATGCCCCACAAAAGGCCCTTTTAAGGGCTGGTAAGGTAAAAGAGCTTTGAACTTTTTTAATTTAGAATAGGGTAGGGCATTTTTTTATTTTGGGGGGGTTTGTTATTTTATTAGGGGGCTTAGATTAGGTGTAAGTAGATTAAAATTGTTGTAATATTTTTAAAATGTTTGTAACTCATTTTTTTTATTTTTTGTAACTTAGCTTTTTTATTTTTTGTACTTTAGTTAGTTTATGTAATTGTATTTAATTGTAGTTATTTGTAGGTAATTTATTTAATTAATTTAATGATAGTGTAGTGTTAGGTTTAATTGTAACTTAGGTTAGGATTTATTTTACAGGTAATTTTGTATTTCTTTTAGCTAGGTAGTTATTAAATAGTTAATAACTATTTAATAACTATTCTAACTAGCTAAAATAAATACAAAGTTACCTGTAAAATAAATATAAATCCTAACGGCTAGATTTAGAGTTGGGCGGTAGCCGTCAAAACCAGCGTTAGAGGCTCCTAACGCTGGTTTTTACCGCCCTCTGGTATATGGAGTCAGTCAGGAAAGGGTCTAACGCTCACTTTACAGCCACGACTTTTCCATACCGCAGATCCCCCTACGCCATTTGCGTATCCTATCTTTTCAATGGGATCTTTCTAACACCGGTATTTAGAGTCGTGGCTGAAGTGAGCGTTAGAAATCTAACGACAAAACTCCAGCCGCAGAAAAAAAACAGGAGTTAAGAGCTTTCTGGGCTAACGCCGGTTTATAAAGCTCTTAACTACTGTGCTCTAAAGTACACTAACACCCATAAACTACCTATGTACCCCTAAACCGAGGCCCCCCCACATCGCCACCACTCTATTAAATTTTTTAACCCCTAATCTGCCGCTCCGTACACCGCCGCCAGCTAAGTTATCCCTATGTACCCCTAATCTGCTGCCCCTAATACCGCCGACACCTATATTATATTTATTAACCCCTAATCTGCCCCCCCAAAGTTGCTGCCACCTACCTACACTTATTAACCCCTAATCTGCCGAGCGGACAGCACCGCTACTATAATAAAGTTATTAACCCCTAATCCGCCTCACTCCCGCCTCAATAACCCTATAATAAATAGTATTAACCCCTAATCTGCCCTCCCTAACATCGCCGACACCTAACTTAAAGCATTAACCCCTAATCTGCCGACCGGAGCTCACCACTACTATAATAAATTTTTTAACCCCTAAAGCTAATTCTAACCCTAACCCTAACACCCCCCTAAGTTAAATATAATTTTTATCTAACAAAATAAATGAACTCTTATTAAATAAATTATTCCTATTTAAAGCTAAATACTTACCTGTAAAATAAATCCTAATATAGCTACAATATAAATTAAAATTATATTGTAGCTATTTTAGGATTAATATTTATTTTACAGGCAACTTTGTAATTATTTTAACCAGGTACAATAGCTAAAATAGTTAAAATAATTACAAAATTACCTGTAAAATAAATCCTAACCTAAGTTACAATTAAACCTAACACTACACTATCAATAAATTAATTAAATAAAATACCTACAATTATCTACAATTAAACCTAACACTACACTATCAATAAATTAATTAAATACAATACCTGCAAATAACTACAATTAAATAAACTAACTAAAGTACAAAAAATAAAAAAGAACTAAGTTACAAAAAATAAAAAAATATTTACAAACATTAGAAAAATATTACAACAATTTTAAACTAATTACACCTACTCTAAGCCCCCTAATAAAATAACAAAGACCCCCAAAATAAAAAAATGCCCTACCCTATTCTAAATTTAAAAAGTTCAAAGCTCTTTTACCTTACCAGCCCTGAAAAGGGCCATTTGTGGGGCATGCCCCAAATAATTCAGCTCTTTTGCCTGTAAAAGAAAAATACAATACCCCCCCCAACATTACAACCCACCACCCACATACCCCTAATCTAACCCAAACCCCCCTTAAATAAACCTAACACTAAGCCCATGAATATCTTCCTACCTTATCTTCACCATGCCAGGTTCACCGATCGCTCCAGGCTCCGAAATCTTCTTCCAAGCCCAAGCGGGGGCTGGCGATCCATAATCCGGCTGAAATCTTCTATCAAGCGGCGGCTGAAGAGGTCAAGAAGAGGCTCCAAACTCTTCATCCTATCCGGGAAGAAGAGGAGATCCGGACCGGCAACCATCTTGATCCAAGCGGGATCTTCTATCTTCATCCGATGAGGAACGGCTCCATCTTGAAGACTTCCAGCGCGGATCAATCTTCTTCTTCCGACGTCCAACTGAAGAATGAAGGTTCCTTTAAGGGACGTCATCCAAGATGGCGTCCCTCGAATTCCGATTGGCTGATAGGATTCTATCCGCCAATCAGAATTAAGGTAGGAAAATTCTGATTGGCTGATGGAATCAGCCAATCAGAATCAAGTTCAATCCGATTGGCTGATCCAATCAGCCAATCAGATTGAGCTCGCATTCTATTGGCTGATCGGAACAGCCAATAGAATGCGAGCTCAATCTGATTGGCTGATCGGATCAGCCAATCGGATTGAACTTGATTCTGATTGGCTGATTCCATGAGCCAATCAGAATTTTCCTAACTTAATTCCGATTGGCTGATAGAATCCTATCAGCCAATCGGAATTTGACGGACGCCATCTTGGATGACGTCATTTAAAGGAACCGTCATTCGGCGAGTAGGCGTCGGTAGAAGAGGTTGGATCTGCGTCGGCTGGAAGATGATGGCTCTGGAAGAAAGAAGATTGAAGATGCCGTTGATAGAGGACTTCAGCCGGATCATGGACCTCTTCAGCTCCCGCTTGGATGAAGACTTCAGCCGGATCATGGACATCTTCAGCCCCCCGCTTGGGCTTGGATCAAGACATCGGAGCCAGGATGGATCGGTGTGATACCCGGCGAGGTGAAGATAAGGTAGGAAGATCTTCAGGGGCTTAGTGTTAGGTTTATTTAAGGGGGGTTTTGGTTAGATTAGGGGTATGTGGGTGGTGGGTTGTAATGTTGGGGGGGTATTGTATGTGTTTTTTTTACAGGCAAAAGAGCTGAATTCTTTGGGGCATGCCCCGCAAAAGGCCCTTTTCAGAGCTGGTAAGGTAAAAGAGCTTTGAACTTTTTTAATTTAGAATAGGGTAGGGCATTTTCTTATTTTGGGGGTCTTTGTTATTTTATTAGGGGGCTTAGAGTAGGTGTAATTAGTTTAAAATTGTTGTAATATTTTTCTAATGTTTGTAAATATTTTTTTATTTTTTGTAACTTAGCTTTTTTTATTTTTTGTACTTTAGTTAGTTTATTTCATTGTATTTATTTGTAGGTATTTAATTTAATTTATTTATTGATAGTGTAGTGTTAGATTTAATTGTATTTATTTGTAGGTATTTTATTTAATTTATTTATTGATAGTGTAGTGTTAGGTTTAATTGTAGATAATTGTAGGTATTGTATTTAATTTATTTATTGATAGTGTAGTGTTAGGTTTAATTGTAACTTAGGTTAGGATTTATTTTACAGGTAATTTTGTAATTATTTTAACTAGGTAGCTATTAAATAGTTATTAACTATTTAATAGCTATTGTACCTGGTTAAAATAAATACAAAGTTGCCTGTAAAATAAATATTAATCCTAAAATAGCTACAATATAATTATAATTTATATTGTAGCTATTTTAGGGTTTATTTTACATGTAAGTATTTAGCTTTAAATAGGAATAATTTATTTAATAAGAGTTAATTTATTTTGTTAGATTTAAATTATATTTAATTTAGGGGGGTGTTAGTGTTAGGGTTAGACTTAGCTTTAGGGGTTACTACATTTATTATAGTAGCGGTGAGCTCCGATCGGCAGATTAGGGGTTAATTATTGTAGGTAGGTGGAGGCGACGTTGTGGGGGGCAGATTAGGGGTTAATAAATATAATATAGGGGTCGGCGGTGTTAGGGGCAGCAGATTAGGGGTACATAACTATAATGTATGTTGCGGCGGTGTACGGAGCGGCAGATTAGGGGTTAATAATAATATGCAGGTGTCAGCGATAGCGGGGGCGGCAGATTAGGGGTTAATAAATATAACATAGTGGTCGGCGATGTTAGGGGTACATAGGGATAACGTAGCTGGCGGCGGTGTACGGAGCGGCAGATTAGGGGTTAATAATAATATGCAGGGGTCAGTGATAGCGGGGGCGGCAGATTAGGGGTTAATAAGTGTAAGGTTAGGGGTGTTTATACTCGGGGTTCATGTTAGAGTGTTAGGTGCAGACGTAGGAAGTGTTTCCCCATAAAAAACAATGGGGCTGCGTTAGGAGCTGAACGCTGCTTTTTTGCAGGTGTTAGATTTTTTTTCAGCTAAAACTGCCCCATTGTTTTCTATGGGGGAATCGTGCATGAGCACGTTTTTGAAGCTGGCCGCGTCCGTAAGCACCGCTGGTATCGAAAGTTGCAGTGGCGTTAAATATGCTCTACGCTCCCTTTTTGGAGCCTAACGCAGCCCTTCTGTGAACTGTAAATACCAGTGGTATTTAAAAGGTGCGGGGGAAAAAAAGCACACGTAGCTAACGCACCCCTTTGGCCGCAGAACTCTAAATCTAGCCGTAAGATAGCTACAATGTAATTATTAATTATATTGTAGCTATCTTATGGTTTATTTTACAGGTAAGTATTTAGTTTTAAATAGGAATAATTTATTTAAGTATAGTGTAGTGTTAGGTGTAATTGTAACTTAGGTTAGTTTTTATTTTACAGGTTAATTTATCTTTATTTTAGCTAGGTAAGCTATTAAATAGTTAATAACTATTTAATAGCTATTGTACCTAGTTAAAATAAATTGAAATTTGCCTGTAAAATAAAAATAAATCCTAAGATAGCTACAATATAATTATTATTTATATTGTAGCTATATTAGGGTTTATTTTAAAGGTAAGTATTTCGTTTTAAATAGGATTAATTTAGTTCATAATAGAAGTATTATTTAGATTTATTTAATTAATATTTAAGTTAGGGGGGTGTTAGGGTTAGTGTTAGACTTAGGTTTAGGGGTTAATAATTTTATTACAGTGGCGGCGGTGTAGTGGGGGGCAGGATAGGGGTTAATAAATTTATTATAGGTGGCGACGGTGTAGGGGGGGCAGGATAGGGGTTAATAAATTTAATATAGGTTGCGGCGGGGTCAGGGAGCGGCGGTTTAGGGGTTAAACTATTTATTTAGTTGCGGCGAGGTGCGGGATCAGCAGGATAGGGGTTAATAACTTTATTATAGAGGGCGACGGTATAGGGGGGGGCAGGATAGGGGTTACTAGGTATAATGTAGGTGGCAGCGGTGTCCGGGAGCGGCGGTTTAGGGGTTAATACATTTATAAGAGTTGCGGCGGGGTCTAGGAGTGGCGGTTTAGGGGTTAGTAACTTTATTTAGTTGCGGGGGGCTCCGGGGGCGCCGGTATAGGGGGTAGAACAGTGTAGTTTAGTGTCGGTGCTTAGTGACAGGCTAGCAAGAAAGATGTAAAAAAGCCGAAGAGCAGCGAGATCGGATGAGTGATAACTCTCACAGTCCGCTGCTCATCGCCCCGTACTTGGTGCGCAGCTTTTTAACAGCTTTTTTGATAACTTAGGCAAATTTTTGCAGGTCCGCGGCGGCGATATGAGGTGAGCTTAGGCGGGCGTATTGGGCCGGCGAAGACAGGTAAAATAATCATGTTGATAACTACCCCCCATAGTGTGAACCCGGAGGGAGCTTGGTAGATGATGCAACCCAATATATGCTATGACTATAGCCTAAATTCCACCCTGTTATTGCACCACACATATGCATTCACTGGTTTCTACTATTTGGTAATGTGACGCTAGCTCGCCACTGACAGCAGAATGAACACTTTAGCAAGCACAACAGGTTCTATATGGGAAAATAATTCCCTAGTCTTATTGGTTATCTATGACCATAACCTTGAACTTCAGTGTATCAACGTCCACATATAGATAATCAGGTTCTTTACTTCCTCCTTAAATGAAGGCTCAGCTCTCTATACAGTAATATGTGCACATATCTCCACTCGATTTGTATGTGTGTTGAACCATGACTGGCCAAGTTGTAAGTTGAAACACCCTTATGACTCACCAACCACTATAAGGGCACCTTTCTCTTAGGTACAAGGGAGCAAAATTATATTGGGTGACTTATTGGGACCACTATTTCACCCATGGCACGCACGGAGCCCTGAAAGGGTCCTGCTCCTGTACATGGTAAGGGAACAGTGAGCCAAGGCCACCACACACCACTGAAGTGACCCTAGCCCCACCAACCCACATGAAGAGTGGTATCCAAACCTGCACCCCTATTATGTAACTCCTCCCTTGATCAGAGATTTAAAGTCGGGTGGTGAGTTGAGTCCTCCTGGGTGTATAGTTCCTAATCGGTACATCCATTCTGCTTCGTGGATCAGTAGAGCCTTATTTCTGTCTCCGCCTCTATCGAGCCTCGGATGTGGTCGATCAGGATATATCGGATCGATGATACCTGATGTTTCATTTGAGCACAGTGTCGTGCGACGGGCTGATCTGATTCTCCTTTATCCAACGCCACCCGTATGGCTCTCCTATGGTTCGCCATTCATTCACGGGGGGTTCCACTTGTCTTTCCCACATAGAACTGTGAGCATGGGCAGAAGAGTAGGTACACCACATGTGTTGTAAGGCATGAAAATTAATGTCTGATAGTAAAAATCCGATTAGAGTGCGGATGGTGGAATGTTTTTGAAGCTATCAAACCGTTACAGGCATCTATATGAACCCCTTATGTTAATCCTTGCTGGGGTTGTATAGCACCATTTTGGGTTTGTCTTGACCAACATATCTCTCAAATTGGTACCCCTCCTGTAGGCCATCATGGGAACCATGTCATGCGAAAATGAAAGTTTGGGGTCAGAGGAAACCAGCGGCCAGTGTTTACGTAGGATCCTTCCTGTCTCAGTCATATCTGGTGCAAACGTTGTGGTCATAATTAACCTGTTGCTTTCTTCTTTTGTTCTTGCCTCCTTATCAATGAGGGTCTGTTGAGTGGAGGATGACACTTCCTCTAGTGTGTCACTGATGATATATATCTATATGTCATTCACCTGTACCCTGACAAATTAATGTATACATTTGCCAAACATGTCTAAAGTAATGCCACTGTTACAGCAAACCCATGTTCACGTCTCTGCGCAATTATATCTTCCATGAGCATTGGGCAATAATTAAAAGCGTAATTGCGCATCCGTGATTATGAATTGATTTGGATCTAGTAGTGTCATGAGTATAATTTGAAAATCTTTAGAATATATTTACAATTGTGTGTATAACAATATTCCAATAGGATCATTGTAAAGATTTAATAATACAAATTAATATTTCTAACTTTTGTGTTAATTGATATTCAAGGTATGAAATGGCGGAGGATAGGGATTTCACGGATGCACAATTCCATTTTAGCTCTGTGACGCATATTCGGGAGAGCACAAGAAAAAGCATTATTCCTATTTGATGTGTGATGAATCTAAATTCAGATGTCTACCATCATATGTAACGTCTGTTGGGAGATCTATATAGGTTGAATATATGACTATATACACATTGCTTAAATATATACTCAAATATTAATATATTATATGAAGTCTGATATTTACCTGATTCAGCCTCAATAGTGCCTTCTCCCAGGTCACCGATTGGAGCTGCACTGGCCTCCGGGTCGGGAGTTTCAGAGCCAGCAGCTGGGGCCTGAGAAGGGGCTGAGGAGCGTGCGGAAGCAAATCTGCGGGGGAAACAGAGATTGAGGAGGGCGCATAAAGTCTCCTCATAAGGTTGTAGGAAAAGTTTCCGTTGGGGTGGATCCCGATTTCCACCTCTCCGATGGGCTTTTTCCCACTCCCTCATGAGGTGGACTTTATTGCAAAGCCACAACCTCATATCCCTGAATCTCTGCATGATTTGATCCGGAGTCCTATAGACGTCTTTCACTGAACTCACAGAAAAGGTGATAGACACCCAGTGGGCCCTCTTAATCGTCGGCTTCGCAGACCCCTTTCTGAGTCCCAAAGAGCTGCGGATAAAACTCCTTGACCGCGTTGACCAGTGCAGTACTTTCTGCCCGTGTGAACCTGGGAGACATCCTGTTGGTTTTCGGGAAATATATTATATATATATATATATATATATATATATATATATATATATATATATATATATAACACACAGAGAAAACCCAGCACTCACTTACAAGCTCTCAGCTAAGATTTAAAAGCAAAAATGGAATTTTCCCTATGGTTCTTGCACCCAGACCTGTCTGGGGTTAACTGCTTGTGGCTCTGGGGACAGCACAGCTTCCTGTTAGTGCCAGTGGCACCCAGGGCTGAGCATGTTGCAGGGTCATAGGACGTGTACCCGGTCCGGTATGAGAGTGCGGTTCCCTTACGTGTTTTGTATATATATATATATATATATATATATATATATATATATACTGTATAGAAGTACACCAACAGGTAGAGAACTGACAAAAATGGCAACGTGTAATGGACTTTTATATGGAGAAGTAAACATGAGATGCACCATGGGACATGGTATCTGTACATCTGATTGGATAAAATACTGTAATTTTGTTAGCATGTCTGTGAGGCCATACTGAGTCAAGTTATGTTTGTGTGATGATCTCTGATTGGCCGTTACTTAATGTTTCATAGATTCATATCTTTGTAACTTCTATACACATACCTCCTGGGGATGCTGTTACTACATTTGGCATGTAGAAAAAATTAGAAATTATGAGAATGGTATGCGTATATATGACGCATATATAATATATGGAATCCGTTTAGTATTAATATTTTTGGTTGACATTTGAACTAGATTGTATTTTTACTCACATTAGTAAATGTTTATTACACATTTGGATGTTTAATATTGATCAAGTTCTTTAATAAAAGTTTACAAATATTTTAGATTTAAAATAGTAAACATTGTATGTATTCATTGTTTATTCAATGTATATCGTGACTCATTGTAAAGTATTGACAGTGCTCTATTAAATGTATTTCCAATCCCAAAAATGCACATTGATTGTGTGCTAGTGCCTGAAATTATATTCGACTTTACATAGATGTGAATCTCGTGTTGAAAGATACGTTTACCAGGCTATATTTCAATAATGGTGAAATGCGCAATTTGTATTTATAATGGACGTTACTTTGAGAACTATAAATGGAATTTTTAAATATTTAAAATCAACGTTTATGTTCCTTGATTTTAAATAAAAAAATCAAGCATGTGTTTGTGTGAAATGCTCACATATAATTTTTATTTTCACAATGTCTTTATTGTTAAGGAGCAGATATGCAATAGTGTGAAATATCTAAAGACATCTGGCTAACCATTGCAACTATGCATTGTTGCCCACCCACAAATAAGTAGATATCTCAGAGTAATGCTTTGCTGCTCATAAGCCTATGCATATAGTTTGTGCAAACTTAGGATAACATGAGAATGAACCATATGTGCTTATTAAAGTCCATTTTATTTTAGATTCAAATATGCTCTGTCTGAATCACAGACGATTAACTTATGATTGTATTTCTCTTTCACTACAAATTAAATAGCTATTACCTCTAACTAAATAGCTGACATAATAGCCAATATTCTAATAGTAAATATGCAATGTCATTTTTTAAAAATAAACATGCAGTCCTGTCTAAATCTGAAAATATATTTAAATAGCTGAGTGTATACCCCGTGAAAGGTTAGATACATTTAAAGGGTCAGTAAACCAAAAATAGATATTTACTTTAATACACATTACGGCATACTCAAGCCTGTTTTATTAATATACATTTGACCTGTGTGAGGACATTGTATGTAAACTGTCCACTTATCTCCCTCCTTTAATGTGTTTGCAATACCTTATTATTTTATTAGCAGCAGAGTATATCATGAATGAACTTCATTTTTTTTTTATATATATATATTTTTTAATTGAGGACATACAGAAAAAGACAAACATACAGGCATAAACAATAAATTCTGAAGACAAAGGTTGCATACTGAGCCTTATAAGTATAGTAATAAATACAACATTGTTGCCCTCAATATTACCCCTGCAAAAAGCAAACTGGACCACTCTTGGGTCCTATGGTAAGAAGAAGAAAAACAGTGTAGGGATTATATGTAGGTAAAGTCCTGTAAGGAATTATTCAAAATGATACTAGATAATTAGAAAGATATGAATGAAACATAAAAAAACAGAACAAAAAAGAATTAGAGACCTAAACTGGACCAACATTCAGTATACAGAGATCTGAGTGACACCATGTAATTAAAATAAACCCTTCCTACAGAAGGAAGGTAGTTTCTGTAAAAATAAATATAGTCAGAATTATTTTTTATTTTATACAGATCTTAATCTTGAACGTGCATGGGTATTACGTGGCTATATTTAATATTGATTAATGTTGCCATCTAGTGGCCAAAGCAGGAATTTAACATTTTATGAAGACGTTGCGATAAATCCACTAATAAGTAAGAGAAGCAATAAGAGATTCATAACTTAGTGAATTCCCTGGAATTCAAGTATGTGATGGCCCTATATACATAATATGTAATATTTTATTGATCTACCCCTCCTCCACAGCCCCGCACGCTGACTGCAGAACAGGGGACAAACCCAAGTTAAGCACTCAAGTATGTGATGGCCCTATATTATACATAATATGTAATATTTTATTGATCTACCCCTCCTCCACAGCCCCGCACGCTGACTGCAGAACAGGGGACAAACCCAAGTTAAGCACTCAAGCCATTACTGCTAAATAGTAAATGTCGGGGGGGGGGGGGGATAAGATCTTTTAGGGCTATAGGAATCTTCTAGGGTTATGTCTCATATTAACAATTTTCAAGAAATTAGGTTTTAAGCAGAGATAGCTTTAAACTAGGCTGGATCATGAGAATAATATGAAAATGTTTCCATCATTTCACTATAAAGTTTACCCTAAGATATGGCTATTATATTAGAATAAAAGTGATCTATTAAGGAAGTATGTTACCTCTCATATGTTGCTGTGGCCGCCAGCAACGAGTGAGGCAATAAGATAGACCTGAAATATGTACGTAATGAGAGGGTATTGTATTTAAATAGTCAGGGTATGAGCTGTGTATGTAAATCCTTATGAGCAGTGTCTACTATTAGCCTAGATGGCGCTGCATTTTTTAGCTTCTCAGACTAGATACCTAAAGATTTGTAACATATGTGTGAGTAAAACATTTTTTAACATGACCTAGAACAAAGGTGTAAAAATGTATACGATGAAAAATTGTTCAACTTTACAATATGGCAAACTGAACTTTAACATGAAGGATCTGTTAAATAGAGCTTTACGGAGGCGGAGTTTGCCAGCAACCTGAGCAGCAGCACCACTGTGAAGCTCTGTGCAGATCTTGATCTTTAAAAGTGTTTTTGTGCATATAACAGCGGTAATCTGCCTTAAAAAAAAACTACCTGGGTGCAAAATACACAAACACAGACAGTCCGGTGCTGATTTGGGACATTTTTGAGAAGGTTCATGATACAACAGAAACAGAGAACCAGCAAATTTCTAGGAAAGTCCGGGGCTGCGGCCTACTTCGGGACTCCAGGCCCTATGAAAGCCAACAAAAGTGTCAGCAACCCCACCAGGGGTGGATGAGAAGCAGAGCCAAGCATCATAAAGACAGCAAAGGTGAGATTTTGGGTACTTTTTGACTAATAAGAACTATAAATACCCCAGAGGCCCTATCTCACGACGAAGCAACAAACAATCATTCAAACACCCTAGGCCAACGGACATAGACTCTGGGACACCTGGCAACTGAAACACCACTGGGTTGGTACTAATCTGTAAGTTACAGGACCATTCTTCACTACCCTTGCTGTAGGACAGTGCTCTCACTAAGACGGTGCTGGTTGCAACTAGTGTACGGGGTCACAGATATTTTATAGCCCACTGGGAACTTGGACTGGCATGTTGTGAAATAAAATTTAAAATCTCATCATACTTAAGTTGTGGATCCATAGCACCACGGGATATAAAAACCACTAGCCCCCTACAGGGCATCACCCACCGGTTCTGTTACGGCCCACAGTTTTGGGAGCCCAAATTCAGCAGCAACAACTTAATTATATTAAGGTACTACTCTCTCCCCCCCCCCTTTTTCCTGCCATCCTCAGTGGTGGTGGGTCATATCCTGAGTCTCCTTTTCCGTTTATCGTCCTGTGAGGACACTGACCCTGGGGAGCAGAGCTAGACCTGAAACATTGCACACTTGAATAAATAGATGCAAACAACACCCAGAAATATGCGTGCCTTCTAAACTTACAAATACAACAGAGGGGTTTTTTTGGTTACGCACACCACAAAAGGACTGTTTAAACTTAACACACATATTGTGGGAGTGCTACCAAAGTGACCAAAATAATTACAAAACAACAAAAGATATTTTGGTGCACATCCAACCACTTAAGTCCACTCTTTCATGGCATATTAGTATATGCTTCTGTCTGCCAAATATACTTACATAGCTTCTAATAAGATTGGGATAAACATCTCGCAATAATATGAGCTTATATTTGTGCTGCAAAAACAAATATACTTCTATCTGCTAAATATATTTACATAGTTCAAATAAAATTGAGATTAACATCTTGCAATAGTATTGACTTATATTTATGCTGCAAATTTTTTTTTTTTTTTTGCTTTTTAAAAAAATGCCTTTAAATGAAATGGGATCTTAGTCACACAATATGATCATATTCTGCTAAGCCAGTCTACCACTTACAAGGTGTCCCACATCAGACCGGTCCTATACTAACCAGTTTCCACACTGCAGCAAGTCATGTCTACACAGTGTGAAGCTTTCTAGCTTATTGAGTATATTTATCAGGAACACACCTGGGCTGGGTGGCGTGCAGTAACCAAAGGGGAGGGATTTGGTCAGCTCCCTATTTAAGAAATACAACAGAGGGGTTTTTTGGTTACGCACACCACAAAAGGACTGTTTAAACTTAACACACATATTGTGGGAGTGCTACCAAAGTGACCAAAATAATTACAAAACAACAAAAGATATTTTGGTGCACATCCAACCACTTAAGTCCACTCTTTCATGGCATATTAGTATATGCTTCTGTCTGCCAAATATACTTACATAGCTTCTAATAAGATTGGGATAAACATCTCGCAATAATATGAGCTTATATTTGTGCTGCAAAAACAAATATACTTCTATCTGCTAAATATATTTACATAGTTCAAATAAAATTGAGATTAACATCTTGCAATAGTATTGACTTATATTTATGCTGCAAAATTTTTTATTTTTTTTTTGCTTTTTCTAAACTTACAACGCATAATTTGCAAGTGCTACATTAGTGACTTTCAGACTCCAGCGTTTCCCCTGGAGGCTAGACAACCTGTGTCCCACAGAAAAGATATCATGTATGGATCTCAGGGGAATAATCTGCTAGAACATACCACTCATAATGCAACAGAGTGACCCCCTGTAATACTCCAGTCACTCCGGTACCATATATATATGTAAACTTAGAATCTGTGGTGTGGGCCTCTCTCCCAGCATATAAGATCTCCAGTGACTCCCCATCCTGTACAAGGCTGTTCTTCTCCCCGACAATATCTACCATTCAATCCATTAGGATACCTACCGGAGACTGTCTGTGAATACCTACGTATCTCCCAACATGTCTGTCAGAAAATCTGCTAAGGATAAACAAGGCAAGACTTCATCCTTGAACACCTACAGGGAGTGCAGAATTATTAGGCAAATGAGTATTTTGACCACATCATCCTCTTTATGCATGTTGTCTTACTCCAAGCTGTATAGGCTCGAAAGCCTACTACCAATTAAGCATATTAGGTGATGTGCATCTCTGTAATGAGAAGGGGTGTGGTCTAATGACATCAACACCCTATATCAGGTGTGCATAATTATTAGGCAACTTCCTTTCCTTTGGCAAAATGGGTCAAAAGAAGGACTTGACAGGCTCAGAAAAGTCAAAAATAGTGAGATATCTTGCAGAGGGATGCAGCACTCTTAAAATTGCAAAGCTTCTGAAGCGTGATCATCGAACAATCAAGCGTTTCATTCAAAATAGTCAACAGGGTCGCAAGAAGCGTGTGGAAAAACCAAGGCGCAAAATAACTGCCCATGAACTGAGAAAAGTCAAGCGTGCAGCTGCCAAGATGCCACTTGCCACCAGTTTGGCCATATTTCAGAGCTGCAACATTACTGGAGTGCCCAAAAGCACAAGGTGTGCAATACTCAGAGACATGGCCAAGGTAAGAAAGGCTGAAAGACGACCACCACTGAACAAGACACACAAGCTGAAACGTCAAGACTGGGCCAAGAAATATCTCAAGACTGATTTTTCTAAGGTTTTATGGACTGATGAAATGAGAGTGAGTCTTGATGGGCCAGATGGATGGGCCCGTAGCTGGATTGGTAAAGGGCAGAGAGCTCCAGTCCGACTCAGACGCCAGCAAGGTGGAGGTGGAGTACTGGTTTGGGCTGGTATCATCAAAGATGAGCTTGTGGGGCCTTTTCGGGTTGAGGATGGAGTCAAGCTCAACTCCCAGTCCTACTGCCAGTTTCTGGAAGACACCTTCTTCAAGCAGTGGTACAGGAAGAAGTCTGCATCCTTCAAGAAAAACATGATTTTCATGCAGGACAATGCTCCATCACACGCGTCCAAGTACTCCACAGCGTGGCTGGCAAGAAAGGGTATAAAAGAAGAAAATCTAATGACATGGCCTCCTTGTTCACCTGATCTGAACCCCATTGAGAACCTGTGGTCCATCATCAAATGTGAGATTTACAAGGAGGGAAAACAGTACACCTCTCTGAACAGTGTCTGGGAGGCTGTGGTTGCTGCTGCACGCAATGTTGATGGTGAACAGATCAAAACACTGACAGAATCCATGGATGGCAGGCTTTTGAGTGTCCTTGCAAAGAAAGGTGGCTATATTGGTCACTGATTTGTTTTTGTTTTGTTTTTGAATGTCAGAAATGTATATTTGTGAATGTTGAGATGTTAAATTAGTTTCACTGGTAAAAATAAATAATTGAAATGGGTATATATTTGTTTTTTGTTAAGTTGCCTAATAATTATGCACAGTAATAGTCACCTGCACACACAGATATCCCCCTAAAATAGCTATAACTAAAAACAAACTAAAAACTACTTCCAAAACTATTCAGCTTTGATATTAATGAGTTTTTTGGGTTGATTAAGAACATGGTTGTTGTTCAATAATAAAATGAATCCTCAAAAATACAACTTGCCTAATAATTCTACACTCCCTGTATTTTAAATCGTCTAAACTAGGGGTCGCCAACTTTTTGGACCTCAGGGACCACTAAACTCACAATTTTGAATCATGTGGACCACTAACATGAATTTTTAAAAGGTACAAATCTCTATAATGTGTGTGTGTATGTATATGTATATATACAGTATATATATATATATATATATATATATATATATATATATATATATATATATATATATATATATATATAGACAAACACGTACTGTACATAACTAGTATAACCATAGCTAAGTTTACATTATGTATATACACATTTTTAAGTATTATTTTTTGGAATTAACTCAGATGATAGATGAAGGGTGAGTGACAACTTTTGAGCTGGAAGCAGAGAGGCAGAAAGTGGGGAACAAAATAATTATGTTTAAAAGGACCACAAGACTTCCAAGTTACCTCCCCAGTTAGGAATTATTCAAAACTACTTATGATCATGGACAGACATCGGAGTCATAAATTAAGTATATATCAGAAAGCTCTCAATATGGATGTGAGCTAACCACGACTGATGTTACTGGCAATTACTATAATACTGGTGGGATATGGATGATCAGAGGAGATTAATTCCTGCTTGATGGTGTCAAGGACTAAACCATTGAAACAGACTGATCAACCAGATATAGAAGTGGAAGAAGAAGAAATGGATTCAGACCAATATATAAATATTAAAGGGACATGAAACCCCAATTTTTTCTTTCATGTTTTAGAAAGAGCATGCAATTTTAAACAACTTTCTAATTTATTTCTATTATCTAATTTGTTTAATTTTGTTGATATGCTTTGCTGAAAAGCATATCTAGATATGCTCAGTAGCTGCTGATTGGTTGCTGCACATAGATGCCTCATGTGATTGGCTCACCCATGTGCATTGCTATTCCTTCAACAAAGGATATCTAAAAAATGAAGCAAAATATATCATAGAAGTAAATTGGAATTTTGTTTAAAATTGTATTCTCTATCTGAATCATGACAAAACAATTTGGGGTTTAGTGTCCCTTTAAGGCTAACATCCTTTTCTTACAGGAGACCCATTTTCTTAGACATCAAGTTCCTAAATACTGGTCCAGACACTTTCAACAACATTTTCATGCAACTGCCTCTACTAAAAAAAGGGGAGTATCCATTTTAATCCATTCAGCCCTTAACTTTATACATGAATCCACAATCATAGATGAGGAAGGGAGATATCTAATAGTTAAAGGTCAAATTGACAACACCGATATAGTGCTTTGTAATATATACGCACCCAACAAAAAACAAGCAGAATTCTTTTCCCAGATCTCTTATCTCCTGACTCAATGGTCTCAGAATAGGCTGGGGATTTTAACAATGACCTGTCTCCAATCACAGCACCCAATCGGGAGGCTTTATCTCACAAGAAACAAAAACATAACCGTGATGTTAAATATATACGAGAACACCTTACATCCCACACTCTCATAGACACTTGGCAGGCCTTATACGGTACCACAACTGACACCACCTATTACTCTGCCGCCCATAAAATCTACACAAGGATTGATTATATTTATGCCAGCCAAGTTTTTCATCCAGTCTTGCTATCCTCTGAGATCCATACCTGTGTGTTGTCCGACCACTCCATAGTACAGTGGCGTATTTAGGTTTTGTGCTGCCCTAGGCACTTAAAATTCTGCTGCCCCCCCCTACCCCCCCCCCCCCCCCCCTAAGTTTTAGGCTGTTTTTCGGCCATAATATTTTTTTGGTCATGGTGTAATTTGAATATATATATATATATATATATAAACACACAACCCCTCTCCCTCACACTCACACACACACACACATCCCCTTTCCCACACACACACACACACACAGCCACTCTCCCCCCCCACACACAGCCAACATCAGCACAGCATAGATTAGAATTGCAATTACTTAAAGTGTTATTAATGCAGCATCAATAAATTATTGGTTTATCATTAATATGTGCATTTTCAAGATTGTAAATTTATGTTGACAATAAAGAAATGTTTAATACATTTATGAAAACATTTGTGGGTCTTGTGGAATTTCTGAACTTGATAATAATGTGTTTGAAATACTCATGAACAATAGATATGTATATAAAGCCCCAGCTCACACGCACACACCACATTCGATGAGCACGCACCCGAAAAGTGCAAAACAACTGGTGTGTATTGACAGCTTTCTTCTCCTTTACAGGAGCAATAAAGCATAACATTTGTCAAAAAGATTCAGCCCACACACTCTATTTTAGTTTGTATATTGTATAAAACCCTTAAGAGCCCATAGTAACACATTTAACGGCTCTGAAGTTATGTACCCCATAGCAGAGGTAAATATATAAATAATATTTGGATTGATTTTTAAATAAAGTTTGAGCTTATGAATAAAGTTTTTAGCAAGATATGCATTAGATTTCTGTTCTGGTACTGAATTGATTTCTATAATTTCAAAGGAAATCTTTATAACTAAAATACAACAACAATGACATATGTTTTTTTTTTTTTTACTATTTTATGACAGTCCATATCAATATCCAAAGCATGTAGTTTTATTGCTTCTTTTTCCATGCTGTATAAAGCATTAGTGATTAGCCAACTGATCTCTAACATAGCACTTTTGAGAGGCCTTCTATATGACATTGCTTTTCAAATCTTCTTCCCTATAATATATTTGGCTTATTTTAGTCTTTTGATCCTTATTTGCAAAAATCCCACACTTCCCCCAAATCTCTGCCTGCAAACCGCTCTTCATCTCCCACTCACCCCCACTAACTGGCCACCCTAATGGAATTACATTTTCAGTTGTAATGTTTTAAAACAGTTTCATGCTATGTTTATATAGCAAACCATACTATTCTGCACATGAATAACATTCAATGATACTGGACTCTTTCCCTGCCTGCTCTCTTCATGGTACAACATTCCTCATTACTGGGTCTTTAAACTTTTATTAAATCTTTCAGAGTGTGCAGGGGCCAAACGGTGTTGATGTCATCTGTAACAGCTGCTTCGGCACCTCTCGGCGTTGCACACTCTGAAAGATTTTATAAAAGTTTAAAGACCCAGTAATGAGGAATGTTGTACCATGAAGAGAGCAGGCAGGCAAGGAGGCCAGCTGAGCCAACAGTTTGTTAAGTACAGGTCGGAGGTCCGCACTGCCACTGCACATTGGAATCTGTCACAGTCACGCATCCAGCCAGCTTCAGTACCCGGCCCATTTACATCAATGACTGCTACCAGCAATGAGCAAAGTGTTTAAGACCTGTCACTGTCAGGCTGTCAGCGCATTCTCAGACAATTGATAGCGCGGCTCACTGCAGACTCTGTCATTTTCCTCTCTGTTCTTCTGCTCACAGCACTGCGGTAAAAACATCAGAAAGACCTGTGAGCAGAAGAACAGAGAGGAAATGCCTGAGACGAGTCTGCAGTGAGCCGCGCTATCAAGTGTCTGAGAATGCGCTGACAGCCTGACAGTGCTGTGACACTAGTAGTGTAACACAGTTAAACACACTCCTCCCTTGATGGAGCCTTTCCTCGCATGAATCATGATCACTAGTAAAAAGGGCCTCCCGTTCCCCATCTCTCTGGTGTTGCACTGCCGCCGTTGCTGCCGTGAAAGCACGCTCAAAGTTAAAAAAAAATGTTTTCCCCAAAGCAGCGTGTCACTGTGGTGTGGACATGTGCCGCCCCGCCCCCCCAAAGGACCTCCACTCCAGCCTTGGCATACCTTACTTTCCCGTTCCCCATCTCTCTGGTGTTGCACTGCCGCCGGCCTGATATTCTGTGACTGACTACTCAGTCTTACCTCCGTTGCCGGCGTGAACGCCCGCTCAAAGTTAAAAAAATTTTTTTTTCAAAGCAGCGTGTGTGTCACTGTGGTGTGGACAAGTGCCGCCCCACAAAATCTGCCGCCCTAGGCACCGGCCTTGTTGGCCTCTCCATTAACACGCCCCTGCCATAGTATCTTTACTATTAGATGGGGTACAAGATACCAAATGAGAAAAATCATGGACTTATGACCCACAATATTTCAAACAACCCTTAGCCCAGGAACACATCCTAAATCATCTTAGAGAATATTGGGACATAAATGTAAACACCACTTCCAACCCACTCTACACGTGGGCAGCTCATAAAGCATATTTGAGGGGCTTACTAATTCAGGGAAAGGCGGCACATACTAGACAAAAACGACAACAGATATCTGAACTCCATCAGGAGATAGCCAACTTAGAGAAGGTACATAGACTCACACACAATACTGGCCCCTTGTGGACTTTACAATCGAAGAGAACATCGTTAGCTAGTTGATTGACTACGAATGCCCCTAGAACACTGCATAAATTGAAAGTACAATATTTCATATTTGCTAACAAGCCAGATAGATATTTAGCACACAAAATACAAGAGAGAAATAAAGCCATGGCTATCCCTCTCATCCAACAGGCAGATGGTAATACAATAACCTCTCCTCAAGAGATAGTTGACGAGTTCGCAAGGTACTACGGATAACTTTATGACGGGCACAAGACTGTACATTCACAAACTACTGCACAGGACAACCATGACTTCCTACTGGATGCCCACCCTTCCAGTCATCTCTCGAGAAAAATAAGGAAATTGTGATGCCCCCATATCTCCTGTAGAGGTCAATACGGGTCATAAAAGAATTAAAGGTGGGAAAAGCAGCGGGTCCGGATGGATTCCCGGGAGACTATTATAAACTATTTCATACAACATTGCTGACTCACCTCACAAAATTCTGTAATCACCTCTTAGAAGGCCTTGAGATACCGAGGGAGCTACTAGGAGCTAAAATAGTGGGTTATTCCTAAAGCAGGGAAAAATCTTAAACTGTGTTCCAGCTATCGCACCTATATCGCTTATCAATCAGGATCTAAAGATCTTTACCAAAATACTGGCCAATCGTTTGGAAAACAATACTACCCTCATTTGTCCACCCAGACCAGGTGGGATTCGTGGCGAATAGGGAGGCCCCTGATAATATAAGGAGAATGATAAACATCATAGATCACCTTGGTAGAGAGAATACGCCTTCTCTGCTCCTATCGTTGGATGCGAGGAAGGCGTTCGATAGGGTAGACTGGAGATATATGATGAAGGGTTCTCCAAAATATGGGCTTTGATGGTCCCTTTATTAAGGCAATCAACGATCTACTCTAATCCCACAACAAAGTGTGGTTTCGGCAGGATATAGGTCTAAAACCATTTTCCCATATGAATGGACCCAGACAGGGGTGCCCTCTTTCTCCCCTAATATTCGCACTCTGCATAGAACCCCTAGAAAACGTTGTCCACAGACATAACTGGTGCAAAATTAGCTAATCATGACTACAAACCGACCCTGTTTGCAGATGATATCTTAGTTACAATCACAAAGCCCTTGATATCCTCTCCCGAACTTAATAAAATATTTCTCGATAGATTTTCAAAGATCTCAGGATATAAAAATTAATCTTGAGAAGTGTGAGGCACCTACCAATAGCTCTACCCCCCCCCCATACTAAGAAAACCATAGAACTTAAATTTTGAAGTTAAGTGGGTAAAACACTCTTCTCAAATACCTGGGATATAACTGATGGCACAGTTCAATCTATTGTATAAATATAACTACATACCACTCTATAAATCCATAAGACAAGACCTCCAGAAATGGAAGAGATACACCTTTTCTTGGTATGACCGCCTTTTCCGCAGTCAAAATGAACATTTTCCCACGTCTACTTTACTTATTTCAAACTTTGCCTATACCAATCCAAACCGTGGAATTGTCCACACTGCAGAAAGAACTAATAGCTTATGTCAGAGGTAGCAAAAAAGCGAGAATTCCATCAAATACACTGACACATCATAAAACTCAGGGGGGGAGTGGGCATCCCAAACTTGTTAGATTATTATAAAGCAGCAGAATATCCAAACAATGCTGATAGGGAGAAGACAGGGGGATATAACTCTGGCCTAAAGTGGAGGTGGAGATAGAGGGTCTGCCACAGGTGGATGACATCTTGTGGAGTGATCAAACATTACACTTACATACAGATCTCCGACATATGCATCCACCAGACAAGTTAAGAAATGGATAACGACACACAACAAAATACTACCTCTACAAACAGTGATGATCCCACTTTTTACCTAAAGAACTTCATGTTACTATAGACAAATGGGCCAATAAAGGGCTGTACAGAGTAGCGGGACGTTCTACTTAACAACAAAATTATGACTTATACTCAGATTCAGGACAAACTGACACCAATAGAGATAAGGTGGTTTCAATACCTACAGCTATCCTCATCCATACGGAAATATATAGCCGACACTTAGGATCCACCCCCCCCCACCCCCCAGCACTGGAAAAAATGTACTCCTTTGCTCTAAACCTAAAACGCACAATATCAATCTTATACATAGCTATTCAGGACAACAATGATACCCCAAAGTCATCTCTGATGCTTAAGTGGGAAGAGGACATCAACATCTCTTATGACAAACGCACATGGGAGAACATAGTTAGCTCGATTAACAAAGGTCTAATTAGCACAGATCTACATGAAAATTCCCTTAAAACAGAATTTCGCTGGTATCTTACACCAGTCATAACCTCCCACATGTCATTAGCCAAATCAAGCCTATGTTACAGGGGGGATGTGGGTATGTAGGTACCTTTAAGCATATGAGGTGGGAGTGTGAGGGGATCAAACAGATCTGGCATTCCCTCTCAATACTACTTAGCACACGATACTAGATGAGGAGATAGAGCTCAACATATCACAGGCTTTGTTACCACATAGGCGACGAAAAATATAACAAACATATTAACACTTTCATTAGAATAATGTGTACAATCACTAGGACAGCTATAGCTTACCATTGGAAAACGGGGGTTCCATCATGGATGGAAATAAGGAAAAAGATAAACAACACGTTTAGAATGTATGAATCCGCTCCATGGATCATGAATACCAGGGAGTCATTTGAGAAAATCTGGTTCTATTGGATCATGAATAACACACTTACCACTAGCACATATAGAGTAAAAGCACTAGTTCATAGCGTTGGGAACCAAATTGGTACTCAGGGTATTAATTACAATGGGAGCAATTGGGAAGTAATCAATTGGTAAATGCGAAGCAATTATAAAGAGTTTTCATAGAATTAAAGGCAAGAGACTGTTATATGAAGGAAATGTGTTGATGATGGGTTTGTTCTATTTTTTTTTTCTTTGATTTTTTTTTTCTTTTTCTTATTTTATCTTTATATACACGGGCAGCAACTGTTGTATTAGAATGATGTTTGCATTGTCAACCTCGTCCCCCATCCGGGGGCCCAATGCCTTATATTTTTTGTACTTTTTCTTTTGTTGTCTTTTTCTTTAATGCCTTATTTATTTTGGCATATATGTTATGAAATTCCAATAAAAATATTTAAACATAAATAGAGCTTTACAGAAATATTATCCCGCCAGCTGAAAGTGCCTGCTGAGCGATCATGCTCACAGTACTGTCATATATGCTGGTAAAAGTGTGCTGAGCTATTTCCAACCTGAAAACCAAGAGACTAGCTGTTATAACAGGGAGTGTTTCTAGTAGTGCTTTAGAGTTCCTTAATGTTGTGTGTTACGTGACTAGTCTCAACATTAAGGACCTGAATTAATTTTTCTCCCGGATCGTTCCCAGCTACCATGGAGTTTATTATCTCAAAGACCTCTGCCGCCCAGGGGTTCCCCTCATAGCCCCTGTGTCGACAGCTCTGAGTCTGTGGTCCATCCTAATTTGAGCTGTGTACCTGTCGTACTGATATAGTTTTGAAGAAGCGGTGGGAGGTAAGTCCCTGATCTTGCTGCTGTTATCTGTGTGAGTTGAGATCTTCTATTGTGCTGCGTGTTCATCCGGCTTCACAGTAAACACCATCTTGGAAATGTGGCGGCTTGTAACTCTTTTTATAATAGTCCCGCTCTGTTATATGAAATTTAGCCTGAGCGGCATGCCAACGACAAGGTATCTCACTGTCGCCTAGATTTTAGAGTTCTGCGTTAGCCGTCCAAACCAGCGGTTAAGGGGTCCTAATGCCTGGTTTGGGCCGCCCGCTGGTATTTAGGTCAGTCAGGAAAGGGTCTAACGCTCACTTTCCAGCTGTGACTTTTCCATACCGCAGATCCCCTTACGCCCAATTGCGTATCCTATCTTTTCAATGGAATCTTTCTAACGCTGGTACTTTAGAGTCTTGGCTGAAGTGAGCGTTAGAACTCTAACGACAAGAGTCCAGCCGTAGAAAAAAGTCAGGAGTTAAGAGCTTTATGGCTAACGCCGGCTCATAAAGCTCTTAACTACTGTGCTCTAAAGTACACTAACACCCATAAACTACCTATGTACCCCTAAACACGAGGCCCCCCCCCACATCGCCGCCACTCTAATAAAATGTTTTTAACCCCTAATCTGCCGACCCGCACACCGCCGCAACCTACATTACCCCTATGTACCCCTAATCAGCTGCCCCTAACATCGTCGACACCTATATTATATTTATTAACCCTAATCTGCTCCCCCCAACGTCGCCGCTACCTAACTACACTTTTTAAACCCCTAAATCTGCCGACCCGACCTCACCGCCACTATTAATAAATGTATTAACCCCTAAACCCGCCTCACTCCACGCCTTAAAAAGCCCTATAATAAATATTATTAACCCCTAATCTGTCCCTCCCTAACATCGCCAGACACCTAACTCTCAAGTATTAACCCCTAATCTGCCGACCGGACCTCGCCGCTACTCTAATAAATGTATTAACCCCTAAAGCTAAGTCTAACCCTAACACTAACACTCCCTTAAGTTAAATATAATTTTAATCTAACGAAATAAAATAAATCTTATTTAAATAAATTAATCCTATTTAAAGCTTAAATACTTACCTGTAAAATAAACCCTAATATAGCTACAATTTAACGAATAATTAGATTGTAGCTATTTTAGGATTTATATTTATTTTACAGGCAACTTTGTATTTATTTTAACTCGGTACAATAGTATTAAATAGTTAATAACTATTTAATAGCCTAACCTAGTTATAATAAGTAACAAATTACCTGTAAAATAAATCCTAACCTAAGTTACAATTAAACCCTAACACTACACTATCAAAAATTAATTAAATAAACTACCCTACAATTATCTACAATTAAATCAACTAAACTAAATTACAAAAATAACCCCACTAAATTACAAAAACTAAAAAAAGATACACAGAATTTTTAAACTAATTACACCTACTCTAAGCCCCCTAAAAAAATAACAAAGCCCCCCAAAATAAAAAAAAATGCCCTACCCTATTATAAAATAAAACCGGTTAACAGCTCTTCTTACCTTACCAGCCCTTAAAAGGGCCTTTTGCGGGGCATGCCCCAAAGAAAACAGCTCTTTTGCATTTAAAAAAAACATACAATACCCCCCCCAACATTACAACCCACCACCCACATACCCTAATCTAACCCAAACACCCCTTAAAAACCTAACACTAAGACCCTGAAGATCTCCCTACCTTATCTTCACCACGACGGGGTTCACCGATCCGTCTCAGGAAGAGGGTCCGAAGTCTTCATCTATCCGGCAAGAAGAGGTCCAGAAGAGGGTCCGAAGTCTTCATCCTATCCGGCAAGAAGAGGACATCCGGAACCAGTAGAAATGTTCATCCCAGGCGGCGTCTTCTATCTTCATCCATCTGGCGTGGAGGCGGGACCATCTTGAAGCAGCCGACCCGGATCCATCCTCTTCTTCTGGCGACTCCCGACGAATGAAGGTTCCTTTAAGTATGTCATCCAAGATGGCATCCCTCGTAATTCCGATTGGCTGATAGGATTCTATCAGCCAATTGCAATTAAGGTAGGAAAAATCTGATTGGCTGATTGAATCAGCCAATCAGATTTCAAGTTCAATCCAATTGGCCTGATTGGATCAGCCAATCAGATTGAGGCTTGCATTCTATTGGCTGATCGGAACAGCCAATAGAATGCGAGCTCAATCTGATTGGCTGATTTGATCAGCCAATCGGATTAAAATTGAATCTGATTGGCTGATCTCAATCCGCCAATCAAATTTCTCCTACCTTAATTCCGATTGGCTGATAGATCCTATCAGCCAATCGGAATTCGAGGACGCCATCTTGGATGACGTCACTTAAAGGAACCTTCATTCGTCTGGAGTCGCCGGAAGAAGAGGATGGATCCGCGTCGGCTGCTTCAAGATGGTCCCGCTCCGCGCCGGATGGATGAACAAGTCTACCGGTCCGGATGTCCTCTTCTTGCGGATAGGATGAAGACTTCGGACCCTCTTCTGGACCTCTTCTTGCCCGGATAGGATGAAGACTTCGGACCCACTTCTGGACGGAATCGGTGATACCTGTCCGTGGTGAAGATAAGGTAGGGAGATCTTCAGGGGCTTATTGTTAGGTTTTTTTAAGGGGGTGTTTGGGTTAGATTAGGGGTATGTGGGTGGTGGGTTGTAATGTTGGGGGGGTTATTGTATGTTTTTTTTTTAAATGCAAAGAGCTGTTTCTTTGGGGCATGCCCCGCAAAAGGCCCTTTAAGGGCTGGTAAGGTAAAAGAGCTGTTAACGTTTTATTTTAGAATAGGGTAGGGCATTTTTTAATTTTTGGGGGGCTTTGTTATTTTTTTAGGGGGCTTAGAGTAGGTGTAATTAAGTTTAAAATTCTTGTAATCTTTTTTTATTTTTTGTAATTTAGTGTTTTTATTTTTTTTTTTAATTTAGTTTAGTTGATTTAATTGTAGATAATTGTAGATAGAAACATAGAAACATAGATATTGACGGCAGATAAGAGCCTTAGGCACAGCAAGTCTGCCCGACCTTACCTAACAGTATAAACCTTATCTAGTTCGTAGGATAGCCCGTATGCTTGTCCCATGCATTTTTAAAGTCCCCCAAGTGTTTGTTGCTACTACCTCTTGAGGAAGTTTATTCCCATAATCAATCACTCTTTCTGTAAAGAAGTGCTTCCTCAAATTACTTCTGAATCTACTACCCTTTAGCTTGAGCTCATGACCCCTTGTTCTTGAATTTTCCAATTTATGTAAAATACCCACAGCCTCAGTTTTACTAAACCCTTTATGTAGCTTGAAAGTTGCTATCATATCACCTCTTTCCCTTCTCTCCTCTTAAGCTATACATATTTAGGTCATTTGAGCCCTATCCTGGTAAGTTTTATTTTTTAGACCTTGTACCATTTTGGTAGCCCTCCTTTGCACAGATTCAAGTTTGTTAATATCCTTCTGAAGATATGGTCTCCAGAACTGCTCACAATACTCAAGATTGAGGCCCTAACTAATGATCTATAAGTGGCATAAGAACCTTACTATTTCTGCTGCAAATACCTCTACCAATAATCCAAGCATTCTGCTAGCCTTACTCGCTGCATTACTACATTGTTACTAGTTTTAAATCGTCTGTAACAGTCAGTAAAGTGTCATTGAGTCTAGTAATTAACATTTGGATTTTTCTTCCCTAAATGCATTATTTTACACTTTGCTGTGTTAACTTTAGACCCAGTCATTTGTCCAATCCTCCAATTGTTGTATATCACTTACTCATTTTGTCTACCCCCCCTGGAACATCCACGATAGATAGTTTAGGTTAATTAATTTATTGATAGTGTAGTGTTAGGTTTAATTTAACTTAGGTTAGTATTTATTTTACAGATAATTTTGTACTTATTTTAACTAGGTAGCTATTAAATAGTTATTAACTATTTAATAGCTATTGTACCGAGTTAAAATAAATACAAAGTTGCCTGTAATAATAAATATAAATCCTAAAATAGCTACAATATAATTATTTGTTATATTGTAGATATATTAGGGTTTATTTTACAGGTAAGTATTAGCTTTAACATACAGGATTAATTTATTTTATAAAGATTTATTTTATTTTGTTAGATTTAAATTTATATTTAACTTAGGAGGTGTTAGTGTTAGGGTTAGACTTAGCTTTAGGGTTAATACCAATTATTAGAGTAGCGGCGAGGTCCGGTCGGCAAGTTAGGAGGTTGATACTTGAAGTTAGTGTCGGCAATGTTAAGGGAGGCAGATTAGGGGATTAATAAATATTTATTATAGGGTTTTTTGAGGCGGGAGTGAGGCGGTTTAGGGGTTAATACATTTTATTATAGTGGCGGGCGAGGTCCGGTCGGCAGATTAGGGGTTAATAAGTGTAGTTAGGTAGCGGCGACGTGGGGGGGGGGCAATATAATATAGGGGTCGGCGATGTTAGGGGCAGCAGATTAGGGGTACATAGCTATAATGTAGGTTGCGGCAGATTAGGGGTTAATAATAAAATGCAGGTGTCAGCGATAGCGGGGGCGGCAGATTAGGGGTTAATAAGTGTAAGGTTAGGGGTGTTTAGACTCGGGGTACATGTTAGGGTGTTAGGTGCAGACTTAGGAAGTGTTTCCCAATAGGAAACAATGGGGCTGCGTTAGTAGCTGAACGCTGCTTTTTTGCAGGTGTTAGGTTTTTTTTTCAGCCCAAACTGCCCCATTGTTTCCTATGGGGGATATTGTGCACGAGCACGCTTTTGAAGCTGGCCGCGTCCGTAAGCAACGCTGGTATTTAGAGTTGAAGTGGCGGGTAAATTATGCTTTACGATCCTTGTTTTTGGAGCCTAACGCAGCCACTTCAGAGAACTCTAAATACCCAGCGTTGTTTAAAAGGTGTGGGGTGGGAAAAACACGCGTAGCTAACGCACACCCCTTCTAACGCAAAACCTCTAAATCTAGGTGTGTGTTTCTCTATCCTGTAGAGTTGTCAGCCGGAGTGGTATTGGAGTACAGCCATTTAGTTGATTAGTTGTGATATTGTTTGGTATAATGGTTAGACCATTGTTTGTAGCGAGTCTCAGCATGGTGACCGTGTTCCCCATGCTTGTTGTTCTTTCTATTTGCCTGGTAGGTCCTGGTCTGATGGCGCCTTGTTTTTATCAAAACTTGGAAATAAGGCTTCTATTTTAGCCAGGTTGAGATCTGAGGTGATACAGTAGTCATTGGTCTGCATAGTTGATGATCCGTTCCTAATATAGCTCTATACTATTTGTCTGTGTCACTTGAGAGGTTATATCCGATTACGAAGGTTGTTTTACAGGAGCCAAGGTTCTGCAATGTTTAGAATGTCAGATCTGGCTAAGTACCTCAGGGGTTTTCTGAGGGGGGAACGATGCCTGTGTAGTATCCGCTGCTTCAGGCCTCAATTGTCCGTTTTTGGCTCAGGGGTCATCAATACAGCTGCTGAAATATGGATACTTTATGCTCTGAGTAAGTACAATCTGGCATATGTACTAATGAAAAAAATGCATGTGAAATTATAGCAATAACCGGCGGATTAAGTGATTTTCTCCTGGAGCTTTGAAAAGTGCGATTGCACAGAGCCGCTGTTTGGACACCCCCCCCCCCCATGAACTTAAATTTATTCCTGTTTGTCTATTAATTATTTGGAAGACACAACAAAATACATTTTCTAGCTTGTAGATATAATCTTATCTCCTAACTTTATCCCACTGTTTTACATATACATACTTCTTATATCTGCAAATAATCAACATCACATTTTTAAATATTGTATTACCTTAATATTGTATGCCCCACTGGGAGTGAAATATCTTATAATGGCTGTGTTTTCACAGCTTTGCCTTAAAGGGCTCAGTAAACCTAAAAAATAATGTTATATCATCTGCGCATAGTGCAGAATTTATATAACATTATATTAGCAGCAGCTTTATAAAACCTAATATTCCCCCTGTGAATTTTTATAAAAAAAGACTGTTTTCAGACCCGTTCTCTGTGCTCATTCTGAGCGGGCTGTTTTTATCACAGAACGCATCTGGCCCAGCTGTCTAGTCACAGCCCGGCCCCGACCGTGCCATTATACTCAGTGCAGCTCACTCCCGCTGTCAGACAGAGCAGAAGCGAGCTGCACTGAGTATAATGGTGTGGTCGGGCCGGCTGTGACTAGACAGCTGGTCAGATGCGCTCTGTGATAAAAACAGACCCGCTCAGAAGAGCAGAGAGAGCGGGTCTGAAAAACAGTCTTTTTTTTATAAAACCTTCACAGGGAATATTAGGTTTTATAAAGCTACTGCTAATATAATGTTATATAATTCTGCACTATGTGCAGAATTATATAACATTATTTTTTAGGTTTACTGGCCCCTTTAAGGACAAAAACATTATGAATAGTTGAGATTACCATAGGAGAAATACATTATTTGAAAATCAAAGATTAAGGGTAACAGAAATACTTGTAAACAATTTTATACACGCCAGCAAGGTAAAGAGGATAATTTTGAGAAATTATATGTTGAAATATCTTTGAGTTAACTGTCCCCTTCAAATGACTCCACTAGAGTGAAAAAAGTCATCAATATGGCATAAAATAACTAGTTCTGTCTAAATGTGAAATAACTTAGCTATCATGTTTTCTTTAAAGATCATTTAATCTACCTAGGCTACCTTGCAAATAATGCTAATTTACGCCTAGATTTAGAGATTTGCGGCCAAAAGGGGGTGCCTTAGCTACACGTGCTTTTTTTCCCCCGCACCTTTTAAATAACGCTGGTATTGAGAGTTCTCTGAAGGGCTGCGTTAGGCTCCAAAAGGGAGCGTAGAGGCATATTTACCGCCACTTCAACTCTCAATACCAACGTTGCTTACAGTAGCGGCTAGCTGAAAAAACGTGCTCGTGCACGATTCCCCCATAGGAAACAATGGGCTAGTTTGGGCTGAAAAAAAACTAACACCTGCAAAAAAGCAGCGTTAAGCTCCTAACGCAGCCCATTGTTTCATATGGGGAAACACTCTCTAAGTCTGCACCTAACACCCTAACATGTACCCCGAGTCTAAACACCCCTAATCTACAACTTATTAACCCCTAATCTGCCGCCCCCGCTATTGCTGACCTAAAGCCTATTAACCCCTAATCTGTCAATCAGATTGAGCTCGCATTCTATTGGCTGTTCGTCTTCAGCCAATAGAATGCGGAGCTCAATCTGATTGGCTGATTGGATCAGCCAATCCAATTGAACTTGAATCTGAGTTTTCCTACCTTAATTCCGATTGGCTGATAGAATCCTATGAGCCAATCGGAAATTTGAGGGACGCCATCTTGGATGACGTCATTTAAAGGAACCTCATTCGGTGTTAGGAAGTCGGAAGAAGAGGATGGATCCACGCCGGCTTGCTTCAAGATGGACCCGCTCCCGCTCCGGATGGAAGAAGATAGAAGATGCCGCCTGGATGAAGACTTCGGACCCTCTGGAGGACCTCTTCTGGCCAGATAGGATAAAGACTGTCGGACTCTCTGGAGGACTCTTCGGGCCGGATAGGATGAAGACTTCGAGACCCCTCTTCTGTACGGATCGGATTGATACCCGGCTGGGTGAAGACAAGGTAGGAAGATCTTCAGGGGCTTAGTGTTAGGTTTTTTAAGGGGGGTTTGGGTGAGTTAGATTAGGGGTATGTGGGGTGGGGGTTGTAATGTTGGGGGGGTATTGTATGTTTTTTTTTACAGGCAAAAGAGCTGATTTCTTTGGGCATGGCCCCCCGCAGAAAGCCCATTTAAGGGCTGGTAAGGTTAATAGAGCTGTTAACTTTTTTATTTTAGAATAGGTAGGGCATGTTTTTTATTTTGGGGGGCTTTGTTATTTATTTAGAGGGGGCTTAGAGTAGGTGTAATTAGTTAAAATTCTTGTAATCTTTTTTTTTGTAATTTAGTGGGGTTTTTTTTGTAATTTAGTTTAGTGATTTAATTGTAGGTAAATGTAGGTAGTTTAGTTAATTAATTTATTGATAGTGTATGGTTAGGTTTAATTGTAACTTAGGTTAGGGTTTATTTTACAGATAAGTATTTAGCTTTAAATAGGATTTATTTTTTTAATAAGAAATAATTTATTTTGTTAGAATAAAATATATTTAACTTAGGGGGGTGTTAGGGTTAGACTTAGCTTTAGGGGTTAATACATTTATTAGAGTAGCGGCGAGGGTCCGGTCAGCAGATTAGGGGTTAAAACTTGAAGTTAGGTGTTGACGATGTTAGGGAGGGCAGGATTAGGGGTTAATCTACTATTTATTATATGGTTTTTGAGGCGGGAGGTGAAGCGGGTTTAGGGGTTAATACATTTAATTATAGTGGCGGCGAGGTCCAGGTCGGCAGATTAGGGTGTTAATAAGTGTAGGTAAAGGTAGCGGCGACATTGGGGGGGGGCAGATTAGGGGTTAATAAATATTATGTAGGTGTCGGCAATGTTAGGGCAGCTAGATTAGGGGTACATAGGGATAATGTAGGTGGCAAGCGGTGTGCGGTCAGCAGATTAGGGGTTAAAAAAAATTATTAGAGTGGCGGGCGATGTGGGGGGGCCCTCGGATTAGGGTACATAGGTAGTTTATTGGGTGTTAGTGTTACTTTAGAGCACAGTAGTTAAGAGCTTTATAAACCGGCGTTTATATTGAAAAATATAGGATACGCAATTGGCGTAAGGGGATCTGCGGTATGGAAAAGTCGCGCGTGGAAAGTGAGCGTTAGACCTTTTCCCTGACTGACTCAAAATACCAGCGGGCGGTAAAAAAGCAGCGTTAGGACCCCCCTTAACCGCTGCTTTTGACGGCTAACGCAGAACTCTAAATCTAGGCGATAATAACTAAGCTATATTTCGTTTTAAGAATATGTTATAGAATTTTTTGATAAAAAATGATAGAATATTAGAATGTGTATATATATATATATATATATATATAAACTACACCTGCAACGTTAATCTAACATATTCACCACCCTACACATTTCTTAAAAGTGACATGACCAAAGTTGTTAGGTAGACTTTATATTGCATAGCCTCGTCATTTAACATTCTTAGGATTTGTACTCTCTAAATCACACAACCCAAAAATTAGATGGCTGTATCTAACTCCACCTTCACTTTTCTAAAAATACAAGATTTTAACACTCATTATCTGCTTGAAGCTGTGTTGATATATTGTTTTTTTCATAAAATGTAAACTGTATTATATTGAATATCAGGCATTGCGCTTGTAAAAAAGATACTTTAAACAAACAGTTATGGAGTAATATTTTGTTTACATGTCCTAATATTCAAAGGATGTATTTCTTATTATCTTACTTGGATAGAGAATATGAATATAGATATATAGAATATTATTTAAATAATAACTAAAGAAAATATAGTATGTAAAGATATTTATTTTATATATATATTATATATATATCTAACAAGAAATCTATATTCGTTTTGGAATTCATCAAAAATTAAAAATCTGTAAGAAAAAAGAAAAAAAAGATTATAATATGAAATCATTATGTTATTTAATGAACACATGACTAACAAATTTTCTGTAAATCTAATAATTTAAAATTCATGTTTCTGTTTTATGCTCTAATGTTTTTGATATTAAAGCCAGGTTCATAATGGAGACCCGAGATCTATATCATCTATATCTATCTGCACAATAATTTAACATTAATCACACTAAATTGTCTAATCAAGAGTTGACTTACTATTAACATTTCAAATTAGACAAAATAATGCCTAATATCCAATTTTTTATCAAAGATTCCTAATTATTCAATTGTATGAGGGACATAATTGAATTTAATATTTCCTGTCTCTTAAAAAACGAATATTACCGAAATGTCAACTATGAAATGTATCCCTCTGTCTGATTGATTACAATCTGAGTCCTCTCTAGAACAAGTAGGGGGAATGTATATTTTAATACATAACTTCAAAATAGGACATGTTCATATATTATGAATTAGTTGCATATTATTCCCTCCTATGATTCTTTAATAGCATGCATTGTGCAAACCTAAGGTTTGTATGGTCTTTTAAAAGTCGATTCTATTGAAAATTATCAGTTTATCTTCATTATGTGTCATATTCATCACTTTCAAAATAGAGGATTGTGAAATACCATCTAAAAGAAATTAGAAAATAAGTGTTTTCCCATAGAATGTATCCTGCATCCCCAGTCTTGTTCCATAGAATTGTGGTTCCTCTTACCATGTGAAGGTGTCTATGTATGTTTTTCAAAGTAAGCACACAGTTGAAAGACAATGCTACAGACATGATCACATTGGTATTCTTCACTATCAGTCTGTATTCTTCACTTTTAGTCTGGTTATTCTTCACTTTCAGTCTGGTATTCTTCACTTTCAGTCTGTAGATGAAGTCATCTCCTAATGGAAAAC
Source organism: Bombina bombina (assembly GCF_027579735.1). Classification (NCBI taxonomy): domain Eukaryota; kingdom Metazoa; phylum Chordata; class Amphibia; order Anura; family Bombinatoridae; genus Bombina; species Bombina bombina. Next base: position 252,828,608 of record NC_069504.1, on the reverse strand, counting down.
AGAGTGTACAACAAATCTCTAATAAATGGGACATAGTTCTGCTATGGATCATGGTCCAACCCCGCCCCACCATCTGGTTCCATACAATGGGTATTACTTACAATGTGAAGGTGTCTTTTATATTTTTTCGAAGTCAGCACAGTTGAAAGACAATGCCACAGACATGATCACATTGGTATTCTTCACTTTCAAGTCAGTAGATGAAGTCATCTCCCTAATGGAAAATAAATTGAAAATCAAATATCTAAACAAATTTACATAGTTTTTTCATCCCTCCCCCTAACACTACCTATTTCCTAATATAATTTTTATATTGTAATAATCATTTTCTTGAATAATCCTAACTTGTTCGCACAATTCTACTTTCATTTTCCTAAAAGTCTCACATATTTGCAATGCTCCTATATAAACTTATATTATTTACCGTCTGAAGTGGCGGTTGATGATGTTGTCTCTGACATGACCCCCCTCGCCCCGGAATGGCCCCTCTAGAACTGGGTTGTCCTCCCTCATCTTGGAGGAAGGGTCTTGGGGGTGCCTGGACACCCTGCAGCACTCCCCAGCCCGCTGAGAGCTACTGTTATGTAGGACGTTGCAGGTTTATAATGATCTTCGCCACCTTACTAGGGTTGTATTGGAGGGCTCCTCCAGACCTGTCTAGGCATCGTAACCGCATTTTGAGGAGCCCAAACATCCTCTCCACTACAGCCCTAGTCCGCCTTGTGCGTCCGATTATAGCGCGCTCCTGGGCGTCGTCAGTCGGGTTACGTATAGGCTGTAATCAGCCAAGGCCCGGCTCATGTAACCCGAACACCTATAAATAATGAACATGACAAAATGTCAATATTACAAATATCTTAACTAATTATGATATGAAAATACATTTAAATGCAATGATACAATGCATTTGTGTATACGAAAATCGGCTAAAACTAGACATTTGCAGAAATGGTCAAATAAATGTTAAAGTGCATCCTATATCTGCCACATATCTGTTTGTTTCTAAAACTAGACATTTGCTGAAAGACAAAAAATGGTTAAAACACATCCCATATCTGCCCATTAAGCTCTGACCTGCTACATATCTGTTTCTAAAACTAGACATTTGCTGAAAGAGACAACTAAATGGTTAAAGCGCATCCTATATCTGCACATTTAAGCTATGACCTGCTACATATGCATTTTTCGCTAAAACTAGACATTTGCTGAAAGACAAAAAATGGTTTAAAGCACATCCTATATCTGCCCATTTAAGCTCTGACCTGCTACATATCTGTTGTTTCTAAAACTAGACATTTGCTGAAAGAGACAAATAAATGGTTTAAAGCGCATTCTATATCTGCACATTTTGAGGGAATCCTATGTAAAGCTTACAAAACTCGTACCATGGCATACAGAAAACTTGTCAAAACCACAGAGAAGGTGCCCTGAGACAACCCCATGCATGTACCCCTCTGAGGATTGAAGGAGGCCATGATGTGTATGCAGCATAGCATCTTGGTCATGCCAGGATTGCAGTCCGCATACGTTTATGTGGCCTCCAGATGAGGTTTAAGTTACTTCGTAAAGGCTCATGAGTTGCTCTCGATTGAGGCCTATACTTGTCATAAACCTCGAAGCCGCTCATTTTCTCAATGGTGGGCCTCACCCTTTTCAACATGAGGACCCCTCTTATCAGACATTCCCCACGCCTCTCTTGGAGACGCTAGAGCCTGCCTAATTCTGTTGTACAAAACTTGTCCAACAGCACCTACACAAGCTAACTGCGGATCATCCATATTTGCCAAGACAAGCAGCACAAAGCCAAACAGCAGAGCAAACCGCACAAGGAGTAACAAGGTATAGCAAAAACACAAAAGCGATTTGATACAATGTCTAATCACACAGGGACGCCTTGGCCATGGTGTTTGGGGGATTTATAGTGCAAAATGGTCCAATGGTAGCGTGTTCGTAATGATTGATGATTTATCTACTTGATTGTACCTGAGCAGCGCAAATGCTTTCAAAGTGTGCGTTTTTTTTTTGTGTTTGCATGAAATTCCCCCCCCCAATAAATTCGTAATGTGAAGTGTTAAAGTGTAAAACTGTAACATATACAGTGCATCTTCGTGATGTTTGTTCATATGCTTAACAAATACTTTAGTAAACGCGATCTTATAGTAAAAAACATGTCCACACTAACATGATTGAAAGTGCATACTTGTGTATAATGTGTGCATAGACCATGTCATTGTCAGAAGATCTGTGAATGTTGTCATAGTCATCTTAAGAAAAAACAAAAGGTTTAAAGCTTTGTATAATATAAGACCAGTGAACTACTTCAAGGTAAATGATTAGCATTTTTGAAACCCCCAGAGGGTATATGCCCATATATGGGCTTCCTGCCCAAGATGAGTAATGAACTCACAGGTCCCCTGTGGAGAATAGATGATCCGTCTGTGCGCGGAATGGTTGAATCTACAAACATGTTCAAGGAATTGTAGTTTTTACCATCTAAGTGCTAAAATTATCCCTGCTAAGATCTCGATACACTTTCTCAGTTGAGAAGACATCTGAACTCAAGTTACATACAGCACATGAGAAAACGAGATCTCAGATAAAGAAATTGGGGCCCATTTATCAAAGGGCTTGCGGACCTGATCCGACACTGCGGATCAGGTCCGCAAGACCTCGCTAAATGCGGAGAGCAATACGCTCTCCACATTTAACATTGCACCAGCAGCTCACAAGAGCTGCTGGTGCAACGCCGCCCCCTGCTGACTCGCGGCCAATCGGCCGCCAGCAGGGTGCTGTCAATCAACCCGATCGTATTCGATCGGGTTGATTTCCGGCGGTTCCTGTCCGCCTGCTCAGAGCAGGCGGACTGGGTTATGAAGCAGCCGGTCTTTAGACCGCTGCTTCATAACTTGTGTTTCTGGCGAGTCTGAAGACTCGACCAGAAACACGGCCCTTCACGCTCCATACGGAGCTTGATAAATGGGCCTGCTAGTGTCTAAATCCTCATAATAATTTAAAATACACAGATAATATTAAAAACATATATATATATATATATATATATATATATACTATATATATATATATATAATATCTATATATATACAGTTGCAAGAAAAGTATGTGAACCCTTTGGAATTATATGGATTTCTGCACAAATTGGTCCATAAAATGTGATCTGATCTCCAATCTAAGTCACAACAATAGACAATCACAGTCTGCTTAAACTAATAACACACAAAGAATGAAATGTTGCCATGTTTTTATTGAACACACCATGTAAACATTCACAGTGCAGGTGGAAAAAGTATGTGAACCCCTAGACTAATGACATCTCCAAGAGCTAATTGGAGTGAGATGTCAGCCAACTGGAGTCCAATCAATGAGATGAGATTGGAGGTGTTGGTTACAGCTGCCCTGCCCTATAAAAAACACACACCAGTTCTGGGTTTGCTTTTCCCAAGTAAGCATTGCCTGAATGTGAATGATGTGTCGCACCAAAAAAGCTCTCAGAGACCTACCGATTAAGAATTGTTGACTTGCATAAAGCTGAAATGGTTATAAAAAGTATATCTCAAAAGCCTTGCTGTTCTTAGTCCACGGTGAGACAATTGTCTATAAATGGAGAAAGTTCAGCAATGCTGCTACTCTCCCTAGAAGTGGCCTGTAAAGATGACTGCAAGAACACAGCGCAGACTTGCTCAATGAGGTGAAGAAGAATCCTAGAGTGTCAGCTAAAGACTTACAAAAGTCACTGGCAAATGCTAACATCCCTGTTAGCGAATCTACAATACGTAAAACACTAAACAAGAATGGATGTCATGGGAGAATACCACAGAGGAAGCCACTGCTGTCCAAACAAAACATTGCTGCACGTTTACAGTTTGCACAAGAACACCTGGATGTTCCACAGCAGTACTCCTGGCAAAATATTTTGTGGACAGATGAACCAAAGTTGAGTTGTTTTGAAGAAAACACACAACACTATGTGTGGCCAAAAAGAGGCACAGCACACCAACATCAAAACCTCATCCCAACTGTGAAAGTATGGTGGTGGGGGGCATCATGGGTTTGGGGCTGCTTTGCTGCGTCAGGGCCTGGACAGATTGCTATCATCGAAGGAAAAAATGAATTCCCAAGTTTATCAAGACATTTTTGCAGGAGAACTTAAGGCCATTTGTCTACCAGCTGAAGCTCAACAGAAGATGGGTGTTGCAACAGGACAATGACCCAAAACATAGAAGTAAATCCAACAACAGAATGCTTAAACAGAAGAAAAATAACCTTCTGAAGTGGCCAAGTCAGAGGTCATAGCCTTCAACCAGATTGAGATGCTGTGGCATGACCTCAAGAAAAGTGATTAACACCAGACATCCCAAGGATATTGCTGAACTGAAACAGTTCTGTAAAGAGGAATGGTCAAGAATTACTCCCTGACCATTGTGCACCGTCAGATCTGCCACTACAGAAACGTTTGGTTGAAGTTATTGCTGCCAAAGGAGGTTCAACCAGTTATTAAATCCAAGGGGTTCACATTACTTTTTCCACCTGCATTGTGAATGTTTACATGGTGTGTTCAATAAAAACATGGCAACATTTCATTCTTTGTGTGTTATTAGTTTAAGCAGACTGTGATTGCTATTGTTGTGACTTAGATGATGATCAGATCACTATTTTATGACCAATTTGTGCAGAAAATCCATATCATTCCAAAGGGTTCACATACTTTTTCTTGCAACTGTACCATATATATATATACACACACACACATCACATTTATTGATCTGGAAACAATAACATATTAGATACATATTTGCTGAGTTGATAAATACAGCAAATAGATATATGAATGTTTTGACATTTTTAACAATTATTTCTTTGTTTTGCAGACAGCAGGATGTCCTATGAGTGTTGGTCATGGGCATCAATCTTACCATTCAGAAAGAGGTTACACTGAATGTGAAATATGCTGTGTTTTTATATGAATATAAGAAAATAATCAAATGCAACTTTTAAATGGATTTTAAGATAATAATAATAAATATTATGTTAAAAATAATACTGGTGTTTCATGCATTCAAAATGTATTAGAAATATGAAACCAATAAGGTCTCGCTAGACTTAAAGGTATGTATGAGATATTAAGGTGATGGCTGAGAGAGTAAGTGAATCCATGATGAAGATATTATAATCCTTTTAAATTGTTTCTTAGAAATATGATTTTAAACGCATTTTTATAGATTATAAGTGGAATATATTCACATTTGGTCTTAAAATGTTGAGACAAAAAATGGTACTGTGTGATCCATGTGTATTTTGAACATGTAACTTATTAGTACTAGGAATCATGGTGTGTTCAATAATCACTTAATAAGCATATATTAAATTGTTAGCAATATAGATGTGAAGATATTTGCGGTTGTTGATGCCCCCTAGGGGATTAAAACTGATATGACAACCCAAATGAAATATCTATTAGAACACATGCAAATCCAAATAGCCAATCAATGTTTCAACTCTAAGGGCAGACCAGGACAAGCTCCGTTAGTCCCAATCCAAGACAAGCACCATGGCGCGTAACCAAACACAGATTACTAATGATTAGATTTAAGAAAAGCTGAATGCAAGGAAGAGGGTCTTTTGTCTTGTTGAACCTTGTGATTGAATAACTGGCTGCCATACTTGGGACACAATCACTTTTTAAGCCAAAAAGCTGAGACTATCTTCTTGATCTATGTGATAACTTTTCTTCATATGAGGTGATTATGAAAATACTTGGAAAAGATTGGAATATTAAATTGGCTCATGTTGGTGATGTATGACTGTTCTATATTTTAATATTTGAATCAAAGGTATTTGGTGACTATAACTAAATTGCAGTTAGTAATTTTTTTTTTTTTTTTTTTTTTTTTTTTTTTTTGTTTTCAAAAGAGCTTTATTCAAGTATAATAAACATTACAATAATAAAAAGCGGTCTCATACATATAAAGATCGTGAATGTACAAAGCAAAATAACCTGAAACAACAGGTCGCATTCAATGAACTAACAATTTGAATCCGTGCAGTAAAAAGTAAGATTGTATTAGCCAATGGTGTCTCACTTGTACCCTGGCTGTATACAGCAAGTCCACAACCATATTTTGTTTTCAATCTCTGTTAGATACCCCTTCGGGTTGCACAGAATGTCACTCCTGAGAATGGCGTGTAGTGTAAGTCCATAGCATTTCCTATGCAGTCCAGGGTCAAGCAAATTGAGTTCCCATTACATTATACCTTAAAAAATTTGGAAAGAACTTCGAGACTACAAAAGAGTGTTTACAAATTTTAACATATTTTTCCACCGTGAGGGCCCATTATGCATTTCCTATTCTGGTCATCAACAAATTAACTTCTAATACCATACATATGTACCCCATTATGCTCTATCTGTCACGCTTTCAATAAAGATCACATTGCCTACTACCTCTGGACCATGTATATACTGCTCCCATAGAAATAAACATATCATGGTACATAGTCAAATTTCCTGTTTTAAGATAATGTAATCTTTCTAATATAAGTGTGCTGTACTGAATCACACCAATCGCTAAGTGTAGGTGCTGTGTACTTTCTTCCAGGCTCTGGCTATCAGCCTTTTTGCTGTATTTATTAGTATTTGATACAGGGTTTTCCTATCTTACAAGGGATCTCCATGTTGGCATTAAACAAGACACCCTCCGGTGACAATGTCGATCAATTACCGACTCGTTTTGCAAATCTGTTATGTATTTGTATCCAAAATGTGTGTATTACTCTGCATTCCCACCATATGTGATACATGGTACCTTCCTGCCCACACCCCCTCCAGCATTTGCCACTAGCATTTTTAAACATGTGTTTTAGCTTGCCTGGTGTTAGGTACCACTGGTGAGAATTTTAGTATTAGTTTCAAGCGCTGTTGATGAAATGTTGCTGATCTTGGCTGTCGTCTGAAACCATGCATCCACTGTTTACAGAAAACTGTCTACCCATTTCAGCCTCCCATTTAGATATGTAATTCGGTTTATTCGGAAAACTTGATTTAAGAACCAATCCTATTACATTGTGGAAATCACCCCCTTAGGGTGGTGCTGTGATGTGCATAAAGTTTCAAAAACCGTGAGCGGTCTGAGCAAATCTTGCTTGTTTTGTGTGCATAGCTAGGAAATGGCGGATCTGATGGTATCTCAAACCAGGATTGGAAAAAAGTGTGGCCTTGTGTTAGTAGGGTTTCTCTCTGTGCTAATCTTCCCTTTCTCTGTTAACAGATATACAGGGATATGATCCCCTAGATTAGACGTTTGATCTATTTTTTAATTTCCTCCCTGACCAATCTCGTAGGAATTCCTCATTTGGGTCAAGAATTGTTCGAGAGGGGAATAAGTGGATGTTTATGTGTTCTGTGTTTGTTCGCGTAACTTTTAACCAGGTCGGACCAGGTTTCTTTGATAATTGGGTAAGCTTCTATTTTTTCTATAGATGGTTTTTGAGGAGCCCAGCACATCCCACCAATATGCGGGGCTCCTAGCAGTTGGGATTCTAGATGGAACATTTCTCTTATAAGAATTGTCCCCTTGCCTTGCACCATTCTACTACTTTATTTGCGGCAATTGCCAATTTATAAAAGTGCAGATTAGGGACCCCCAGTCCCCCCATCTTCCCTATGTCTATAGAGCGTGGTCTTAGATAGGCGGCGGGGGCTTCCTATCCCAAATATATGTGTCTATAATCGCTTGTAGCTTATTGATGTCTGTTGACACTCTGATATGGGCAGTGCTTGCATGACATCAGTGCTTTTGTGTAATAGTGTCATTTTGGCAGCGGCAATTCTCCCCAGCAAGAAATATGTTTTTTCGGTAGCCAAGAGGATACCAAATGTTCAAATTCCCCTAGCAATCGGCCGTAATTAGTTTCCGTAGGGAGATAGGGTCCTGCGTTCAAAAATATCCCTAATATTTTAATGCTTGTCTCTGAATTTTATAGGGGAACATTTGTTTAATTTCTAATATTTCGGAGTCTGCTAAGGTTTATCGGGTATAGTTCTGATTTGTAAATATTTATCAAGAAATTTGATACAGCTCCCAAATGTCTCCATTTCACTTTGGATGTGTGGAAGAGAGAGCAATGGTTCAGCTATTGTCAGGAGAATATCGTCAGCGAACATTGCTAACTTATAACATTGGTCTTGTAATGGTAATACCCTTTATTTCCGAGTGTGCACGCAATTTTGTGGCCCAATGGTTCTAATGATAGTATAAAAAGAATGGGGGAGAGCGGGCAACCTTGCCTCGTCCACATTCCTGATTTCGAAGGTGATCAGACAGAAGTCCCATTTACTCGTATCTGGGCCGATGGGGTGGAATATAGAGCAAAAATTTTCGAAATAATTGTTTTGGGGAAGCCGAAATTTTGAAGAGTTGTAATAAAAAGGTCCAATCTAATCTATCGAATGCTTTTTCAGCGTCGTTGATAGATAAATTGCAGGGATTTTTGAATTTTTTAATGTAGGGTCCAATAAGGTTTAATACTTTTCCAATATTATCTTTAGCCTCCCTTTCTGGGACAAAGCCAACCTGGTCATGATTTCTTAGTTTGGGGGAGGACTTTATTTATCCTATTTGCTATTATTTTGGATATAATTTGATGTCTACATTTAACAAGGAGATTGGCCTGAATTAGCTGGGGTCTCTGGTTTTTTTACCGGGTTTAGGGAGTACTGAGATATGGGCCTGTAGCATAGTGTCAGGAAAAACTACAGTATCAGAAATTTGATTGAATAGGGTAAGTAAGTGTGGGGTAAGTTGTGTCTTGAAGGCTTATAATACCTATTACTGAGACCATCTGGTCCTGGGCTTTGTCCGGTTTTAATTCTTTAATAGCTTCTGTTAATCTCCCTACTGGAGATCTGTGCTTCCATTACCTTAATTTCATCTTCTGTGAGTTTCGGGAGATTTATGCCTTCTAAATACCTTTCACACTCTGACTGATGATTATTTGGCGATCTGTTGGGGAACAAATTATATAGTCTGTGGTAGAACTTCTTGAAAGAGTCCCCAATGGATTTTGTGTCCTCAATATTAGTATTATGTGGTGATTTGAGTGAGTGAATGTAGGAGTTTGTGCGTTGCTGCTTTAATGTTCTAGCTAATAGCTTCCCCGATCTATTTCCCTCACCATAGTATTTTTGTTGTACGTGTAATTGGCTTCTCTGTGTTTCGAGTTGTAAGTGTTTATTTAGGTTATCCCTTTTGTGTTGTAGAATCCTAGCTAGTTCCTGATCTTTGGGATGTAGTTTCAGTGACATATCAGCCTCAGATACTTCTTGTGCCAATTTAACATATTCTGCAAGGGTTTGTTTGCGTTTATATGCTTGTATTTTGATAAATTCGCCCCTAATATAAGCTTTATGTGCTTCCCATACTGTAGCGGGACTGACATCAGGTGTGTTATTAATAAGAAAATAGCTGTCCAAAAACTCCGCAAATGATTCTACCACTTTTGAGTCAGCTAGCAGCACATTGTCAAGACGCCATGTAAAAGGCTTGATGGGGGCAGAAGGCCATGCTATCACACATTCTACTAAAGAGTGGTCTGACCATGTCGTATGTTTGATATGTGCATGTTTAACTAATGAGAGTGCAAGATGGTCTACTAGAATGTAGTCCAGTCTTGAGTAACTTTTTTGTGGGTTTGAAAAAAAGGTGTAGTCTCTAGTGTGCGGGTGAGTGTAACCGCCATGTATCATGTAGTGTCAAAGTTCTAATGTCCTTTCCAAATAGAATGAAGCATTTTTTGTTCTGCCGAACATTGGGGTTAGAGCTGTCTAGGTCAGGATCGAGAGGGGTGTTAAGATCTCCCCGCTGCAATTAGGGGGCCTTTGACAAGGGCTGTAACCCTATCTGAGATTTGTGAAACAAAACCGGTCCTTGTCTCGCATTAGGGGCGGTATAGATTGACAATTGTCACAGGTCTACCAAACATCAGACCCATAATTCCCAAGAATCTCCCTTCTTTACTCCTTATCTATTCTTTGGGGTTTAAATGGAATTGATTTGTGCACCAAAATGCTAACCCCATTAATTTTTTTGGTGGAGTTCGTGCTGTGAAAATGTTGCGGATATTGAGTTGAAAAAAACCTGGGTATCTTACCCGTTTTAAAATGTGTTTCCTGCAGTAAGAGGATTTTCCCTCCTTTCCTATACAGGTCTCTGAGAGCCATATTCCGCTTACTAGGGCAATTGAAACCTTTTACATTTTGGGTAATTATATGTATACTGGGTGTATTAGTTTCTGTCATCCAGAAAGTTGAAGCTAAATGGAGATAGTCCTAAGTTGTGTGGCAATATTGAAAATAATTGACAGTGATATTTAGCCCAGAATACATATCTAAGATTAAGATGACCCTCACGGTAGCAACTAGAAAAATAATAAACAAAACAAAATTCAAACAAGATAAATATTGCACAACTGGTGCGAATGAAAAGAGCTATAACTTGCATTTTTTTAAGGGGAGAATACAAAACCCCTGTTTGGGCATGAGATAGATATTGCTTCAGGCTTGCACCATTATGCACCCTGAATGTTGTTTAGTGAGTGCGCCTATAAACATTTGGACATAAGATATATAACATCTCTCCCTGTAGATTGAACTATCTAGGTCTTCAATCATAGCATTTAAATAAACACGTGTTTCCTACCATCACAACATTCAAATATTTACTTTTCAATGTGATTCCTACTTATGTCAAAGACATTAATCGTATCTTATCAACACTGCAGTTAGTAATTTTAAAAGGACAATTTGTATTTTAAACTTGTGTTTCATAGCCCTCTGTATTTTAAAACTAATCATTAATGCTAAGTAATTTATCTTTGCAGATATAAATATATTTTAGAATTTTTCTTAATTGTAGTTAATTAAGAATTAATTTCATCTTAGATAAATTGGCATATAAACTGGCTGTTTACATTTAGAATATATATAACTTCTGGTGTTTTAATTAGAGTTGTATAGAATTATTTGTGGGCTAAATCGCTTAAATATAGTTGTCTGGAAGTTAGTGATCCACACAGTGATATTTCATTGTGATATTTAAATGCAACTCTGATTTGGGAGATTATTGTGAATAAGGTAATTTTTATGATCTTTGTATAGTATATTATAACAGTTTACGCTGGTATAGTTTGGATTTATATCTGGTTTCCTATAAATATAATTCAATGAGGCCTAGTTATCAAGCCGTCTACTTTACCTGCCTTTGCCGGCTCAATACGCCCGCCTAAGCTCGCCTACCATCGCCGCCGCGGACCTGAAAATTTTCACCTAAGTTATCAATAAAGCTGTCAAAAAGCCGCGCACCAAGTACGGGGCGATGAGCAGCGGACTGTGATAGTTATCATTCATCCGATCTCGCTGCTCTTCGGCTTTTTGACAGCTTTATTGCTAGCCTGTCACTAAGCACCCACACTAACTACACTGTTCTACCCCCTATACCGGCACCCCCGGAGCCCCCCGCAACTAAATAAAGTTATTAACCCCTAAACCGCCGCTCCCGGACCCCGCCGCAACCTATATTAAACTTATTAACCCCTAATCTGCCCCCCCTACACCGTTGCCACCTATAATACATTTATTAACCCCTATCCTGCCCCCCCTACACCGCCGCCACTGTAATAAAATTATTAACCCTAAACCTAAGTCTAACACTAACCCTAACACCCCCCTAACCTAAATATTAATTAAATAAATCTAAATATATTTCTCTTATTAACTAAATTAATCCTATTTAAAACTAAATACTTACCTTTAAATACCTTACCTTAATATAGCTACAATATAAATAATAATTATATTGTAGCTATCTTAGGATTTATTTTTATTTTACAGGCAACTTTCTATTTATTTTAACTAGGTACAATAGCTATTAAATAGTTATTAACTATTTAATAACTACCTAGCTAAAAGAAATACAAAATTACCAGTAAAATAAATCCTAACCTAAGTTACAATTAAACCTAACACTACACTATCATTAAATAAATTAAATAAATTAAATACAAATACCTACAAATAAATACAAATAAATACACTAACTAAAGTACAAAAAATAAAAAAATAATTTACAAACATTATAAAAATATTACAACAATTTTAAGCTAATTACCTACTCTAAGCTCCCTAATAAAATAACAAAGCCCCCCAAAATAAAAAAATTCCCTACCCTATTCTACATTTAAAATATACCAGCTCTATTACCTTACCAGCCCTTAAAAGGGCCTTTTGTGGGGCATGCCCCAAAGAAAACAGCTCTTTTGCCTGTAAAATAAAAATACAACCCCCCAACATTAAAACCCACCACCCACACACCCCTACTCTAACCCACCCAAACCCCCCTTAAAAAAACCTAACACTACCCCCTGAAGATCTTCCTACCTTGAGTCGTCTTCACTCAGCCAAGCCGAATTCTTCATCCAATCCGGGCGATGTCTTCATCCAAGCGTGGCGCTGAAGAGGTCCATCATCCGGCTGAAGTCTTCATCCAAGCGGGGGCTGAAGAGGTCTTCCATCCGGCTGAAGTCTTCTATCAAGCGGCATCTTCAATCTTCTTTCTTCCGGCTCCATCTTCATCCCGCCGACGCGGAACATCCTTCCTCCACGACGAACTCCCGACGAATGAAGGTTCCTTTAAATGACGTCATCCAAGATGGCGTCCCTCGAATTCCGATTGGCTGATAGGATTCTATCAGCCAATCGGAATTAAGATAGGAATAATCTGATTGGCTGATGGAATCAGCCAATCAGATTCAAGTTCAATCCACCAATCAGATTATTCCTACCTTAATTCCGATTGGCTGATAGAATCCTATCAGCCAATCAGAATTCGAGGGACGCCATCTTGGATGACGTCATTTAAAGGAACCTTCATTCGTCGGGAGTTCGTCGTGGAGGAAGGATGTTCCGCGTTGGCGGGATGAAGATGGAGCCGGAAGAAAGAAGATTGAAGATGCCGCTTGATAGAAGACTTCAGCCGGATGGAAGACCTCTTCAGCCCCGCTTGGATGAAGACTTCAGCCGGATGATGGACCTCTTCAGCCCCCACTTGGATGAAGACTTCAGCCGGATGATGGATCTCTTCAGCGCCACGCTTGGATGAAGACATCGCCCGGATTGGATGAAGAATTCGGCTCAGCTGAGTGAAGACGACTCAGGTAGGATGATCTTCAGGGGGTAGTGTTAGGTTTTTTTAAGGGGGTTTGGGTGGGTTAGAGTAGGTGTGTGGGTGGTGGGTTTTAATGTTGGGGGGGTTGTATTTTTATTTTACAGGCAAAAGAGCTTTTTTCTTTGGGGCATGCCCCGCAAAAGGCCCTTTTAAGGGCTGGGAAGGTAATAGAGCTGGTATCTTTTAAATGTAGAATAGGGTAGGGAATTTTTTTATTTAGAGTAGGTGTAATTTTTAAAATTGCTGTAATATTTTTATAATGTTTGTAAATTATTTTTTTATTTTTTGTAACAGTTCTTTTTTTATTTTTTGTACTTTACTTAGTGTATTTATTTGTAGGTATTTGTATATAATTTATTTAATTTATTTAATGATAGTGTAGTGTTAGGTTTAATTGTAACTTAGGTTAGGATTTATTTTACTGGTCATTTTGTATTTCTTTTAGCTAGGTAGTTATTAAATAGTTAATAGCTATTTAATAGCTATTGTACCTAGTTAAAATAAATACAAAGTTACCTGTAAAATAAATATAAACCCTAAAATAGCTACAATGTAATTATTAATTACATTGTAGCTATCTTAGGGTTTATTTTACAGGTAAGTATTTAGTTTTAAATAGGATTCATTTATTTAATGATAGTGTAGTGTTAGGTGTAATTGTAACTTAGGTTAGTTTTTATTTTACAGGGAAATTTCTCTTTATTTTAGCTAGGTAGCTATTAAATAGTTAATAACTATTTAATAGCTATTCTACCTAGTTAAAATAAATTGAAAGTTGCCTGTAAAATAAAAATAAATCCTAAAATAGCTACAATGTAACTATTAGTTATATTGTAGCTAGTTTAGGGTTTATTTTAAAGGCAAGTATTTAGCTTTAAATAGGAATAATTTAGTTAATAAGAGTTAATTTATTTCGTTAGATTTAAATTAGATTTAATTTAGGGGGTGTTAGGGTTAGACTTAGCTTTAGGGGTTAATAATTTTATTATAGGTTGCGGCGGTATAGGGGGGGCAGGATAGGGGTTAATAAAAATTATAGGTGGCGACGGTGTAGGGGGGGCAGATTAGGGGTTAATAAGTTTAATATAGGTGGCAGCGGGGTCCGGGAGCGGCGGTTTAGGGGTTAAACTATTTATTTTGTTGCGGCAGGGTCCGGGAGCGGCAGGATAGGGGTTAATACATTTATTAGGGTGGCGGAGGTATAGGGGGCAGGATAGGGGTCAATAGGTGTTATGTAGGTGGCGGCAGGACCGGGAGCGGCGGTTTAGGGGTTAACAGATTTCTTAGAGTTGCGGCGGGGTCCGGGAGCGGCGGTTTAGGGGTTAAAATGGGGGGGCAGATTAGGGGTGCTTAGACTCGGGGTACATGTTAGGGTGTTAGGTGTACACACTTCCCATAGGAATGAATGGGATGTCAGGCAGCAGCGAACTTGAACTTTCGCTATGGTCTGACTCCCATTGATTCCTATGGGATCCGCCACCTCCAGGGCGGCGGATTGAAAACCAGGTACTCTGGGCCGTAAAAGTGCCGAGCGTACCTGCTGGGATTTTGATAACTCCCAAAAGTAGTTCGGAACATCTGGAGTGACGTAAGAATCGATCTGTGTCGGACTGAGTCCGGCGGATCGATGCTTACGTCACCAGATTCTACTTTTGCCGGTCTGTAGGGCTTCATAACTTAGGCGAATCAGCCTCGCCTCAAATACGCTGCAGAATTCCAGCGTATTTGAGGTTGATGGCTTGATAACTAGGGGCCAATGTGTCTATAAATTTTAACTAATATAAAGAATTTAGGAATTTACATTAATTTTATTGTTTTGTATATGCATTTTATTGGGGGTTTGTTTTTAAAGAATAATTATTAAATATATTGTATTATAACCCAGCCATATACTGACATATTATTTGGAGGCACACTGCTGAGATATTATTAATATTTATCACATTTGTTTTAATATATTCGTAGTAAATAGAAATTATTATCAAAAAAATATATTAAAAATTAATTTTTGAAAAATTGATTAAAAAAATATATACATTTTTCATATCTCAAAATTAATATTAATATTTTTTAAAACATTTTTTTCCCTTATTGGTCAAAATTGTATTAGCATTTTAATTTAACTAAATACTAAGCCAATATAATAATGTCTGTAACTAGAAGTGAATCATTTGAATCTGTACATAGTGTTGAAATTTGTTTTTAAGATGGACATTATAGGCCACAATAAAAAAAGGTGTAATATTGTGGGTGATTTAAATAATTATATGGATTTGCTTGAAATTAAGGCTAAAAATATTTCTATTGATGATGGAAGGTGGAATGAAAAAAGTGAATTATTCCAAGAATTATTAAAAATTAATCATTGTAAAAATCTCAAAAAGCGCAATGAACTAATACTAAAATCTTGGTCCCTGGTAATATGCATTATTGACGAAATGTCACTATACCGCATAGAAAAGGAATTGCAAATACAGGGGCTAGAAGATAGTATTTGCTCCTCACGCAGATGCGAAGAGAATTTAAATATAGCCGAAAATAGAATTGATGAGTTTGCCCAAAACATGGCAACTTTACAAAAATATAACCAGCATTTAGTTTCCCAGATAGAAGATTTGCATAAGGAACTCTCACAAAGCCAGAGAGAAATTAAGTGGTTTAAAAAGGTTGTATCGTCATAATGAAAGCCCCTCTATTAGCAATGAGAATAATGCAGATAATTCAAACTCTCTTAAAGAATGCATCAGGGATGACCTGCAGAAATTTAGGGAAGAATTTAGACAAAGAACCCCTATTGGGTCAGAAGTGAATTTCCCAAATTGATATAAATTCAGGGAGCTGCTATAACTCAGCTGAGGAGGGGGAGGGAAGCTCTAGTAGTGAGTCAGAGGGCAGAGCTAGCTACCCAAATAGCCCCCATAATACTAATATGCGTAAGGGTTCTTCCCATAGTAAAAGGGAAGATAGGGAACGCTCCAACCCCAAAAATAAGACTCCTAGGAAAGCCCAAGATACGTCTAATATGGTATATGACACCCCTAAAATAATTTAATTTTTAAGTCATGCAGTACCTAAGTTCTCCAAGAAGGGAACCTATTCTATAATTGACCACTTAGCGACTTATGAAAATGCTTTATGCATTATGAATGTTACATGTGAGCAGTAAAAAATGTACTTTCTGCCCTGGGTATTTGAAGGTAAATATCACAAATTCTTTGCTTCACTAAAGAATATCAATAGTCATTCCTGGAATGAAACAAAAAGACAGTGCAGAAAAGAATTTGGGCAATATCGCACTAAAACTGCAGCAAAAATAACTGTATACGGTTTAAAATTTAGTGCAAATCAAAGCCCTATATAATTCTTTTCTGTACTGAAAAGTGTGTACAGTATGGCTGAAGATTATCTCATATTTGAATGCTCAGAATTTGTGAATTTATTTTTCGAAGCACTGCCCGCGCCCATCAAACTTAATTTAGCTAGAGATTTTGATGAGCACTGCTCATTGAACTGGCTGATCAAAGAGAGTACAAAGTTATACTCTATTCAGCAGTCCAGTGAACAGGGGGTTAAAAGGGAACCAAAACCCAGTCTCAAAATTATGGCAGAGACTAGGGTGTCACCTAGCCCCCTCAATTTGGAGTCTAAAAAGAAAACCTATGCAGAGGTGGCCCGAGAAAACAGGCCATCCCCACAAAGTTTTAAATGGGGGGGCATACCCAGGTAAATAATTATTCCAAAAGAGATGAACTCCCACAAAATAATTGGTATCCCCGTAAAAATAAATACCAAAAGTGGAAAAATACTCTCAGGGTAACCAGACACCCCAAGTAAATAATGCTCCCCAAAATACTAACGCTGAACAAATCTCTTCCTTTGCAACATTCTCTTAACCTTATTTCCACAGATGCAGTACACAGGAACCCAATCAGCCTATTATAAAGGACATGAATGGTGAGCATGAAAATTCTCCTGCATCAGGTAACGTGGCAGATTCAGGTAGCACGTGGCGGAACCCACAGATGTATGATAATGCCAATTTTATGTGTGAAATGGTAAAAACTGCAGGGAGATATTATGTATTTGCTGAGCTCCACAATTTAGTCTCCAACCCTATCATGGGATTAATTGATACTGGATCTCAGGCAACTATTTTATCCTACAGGTACTACACACATCTAAATGAGCTAACACCCACAACCCTAAAATAAAATAATTTGATGCTTCACTAATAGTTGTAGGGGGTGACTCTCTAAAAGTCTATGGTACGGCATGGTTAAAACTAAGGCTGGGGAACAGGGTCATAAGACACCCTGTCATTATATTGGATCTGCCAACTGATCGTTTAATAATTGGTAGTGATCTCCTGAAGCGATTAAGCACCATAATTGATTGCATAAATAATGTAATTTGGTCACAAGTAAATAGGCCTATTAATTATGAGCGATCTTATATATCTCACACCGACATAACTGTCACGTGGTGGAAGAGAAGCCAGATGCTGTGGAGATTCATTCCAGGAATAACTCTGTACCTGAAATCACAATTTTACAAATAGATGATCAGACTCCTTTAAGTGGCTCTGATGGTAATACTTTTAAAATTTCGCCTGGAAAGATAGCGAATATTTCCTTAGGCAATGTATTAACCATATCTCTCCACAAGGGGGATCATAAAATCCCTAAAGGGGGAGGCCACACTCAATACCTCACAGGGATTGAGAGAGTTAAGGATGACCTATTTATCCCTATGCAAGTGCATGACCTTGGTAAAACCAAATATGCTAAATTTATCTAAAAACAGGAAGCTAGCAATATAAGCTAAGTCTTATTAGCACAGATAACTGAACCTAAAGTGATTAAACATCTTTCTCCCCAAGACCACTGTGTCCACGGCCTGGATGACAGGTCTGAAAGCTATAATGTCACAGCAAAATGTTTATTATCTATCTCTATAGGTAATAAATCAGCAAAACACCTGTTTTTAGTTTTAAATACTCCCCATAATCAAATATACGTTGGAAATTATCTTTTACATAGATATGCCATACAAATAGATTTGATTAACTCTTGCCTCTGGAGCAGGTTATAGGGGGGCCCTGAAGTATTTCAGGATGAAAATGCCGCCCTAAAATCAAACCAGCAAATGCCATATGCTGGTGTTATAATCCCTGCTGGGGCTGATAAATTCTCTTATCCTTACAGGTAAAAAGAGGTCAGAAATTAAAAACTTCTGAAACACTAATTTGCCTCTCCCATAGAATTCAAAATCTGGGTATGACAATGACCCATACTCCTTTGGTAAATATTGGAACAATTCCAATACATGTTATTGTGCATAACATGACCCCACAGGATATAACCGTATCTAAGGGAACTACCATAGGATATGCTCTGGAATCAAGTTATTACACTTTAGGATTCCAGAATAATGTAATTGGGCTAATACCTGAAGGATACTTAACTGAAGGACAATTAATAGAACAATCCTTTGCATCTATGCCAGAGGAACTATTTACAATTCAGTCTATTTATCCCTTCAGCTCAGAGAAAGGTATCTGTAAAATTGAAGAAGCCTCTCTAGTATTTGATCAGCCGATCAAACAGCAAGAATATGCCAATACCAGAGTCATGGGGGCAATGTAAATTATAATCAAGGGGAACTCACCTCTAGGTTGGAAGAACCTATGAAATAGGACAGCCTGAAATCTTTCCAGGATTTCAGCAAATAGTCGAAGAGCAAATTTCCTTAGCTAATGGCTGTTCCAGTGATGATGAACGCCGACAGCTACGAGAACTCCTGATTGAGAACAAGGATATTTTTGCTAGGGATTCTTATGACTGTGGGACTACAGACTTGCACATTGCAAGAATCCAAACAGATCCCAATGCACCACCTATCTTTGTCAAACAATACAGACTTCCTTTAGCCTCATATGATTCTCTTGCAGAAATCATAAGGAACTTGGAAGAAAGAGGTATTATCCGACGGTGCACAGCTCTTATAATAATCCTATTCTAGGTGTTCTTAAGCCCAATAGACAATGGCGTTTGTGTGCTGACTTAAGGCTGCTAAACAAGCAAGTGTACATGTCTGGCTGGCCTGTGCCATATATTGACCAGTGCCTAGCACAGATGCAGGGATCAAAATATTCACTGCCATTGATTGTGCACAGGGATATTGGACCATAAAGGTACATGAGGAGGACCAGTATAAGCTGGCATTCTCATTCCAAAAGGTCCAATTTGCATTCCAGAGACTCCCGTTTGGATACATAAATTCAGGACATGAATTTGCAGTATTCATGCATAAGGCTATGCCTGATGCACTGGAAAGGGGGACATTATCTTATGTTGATGATGTTTTAATTAATAGCACAGACTTTGAAAAACACATCGCAGAACTTAAACTCATCCAACTTAAAAGGGCAGGTGTCAAATTATTCCTACAAAAAGCTCAATAGTGCCGCACTCGTGTAAACTTCTTAGGACATGAAGTTACTTCTGAAGGGTTAAATCTTCAGAAGAAAAAGGTGAAAGCTATAATAAATTCTAAGAACCCAACTAACTTAATGGAATTGAGATCATTCCTGGGTATGACAAATTATTCTCACAAATTCATTGATAATTATGCAGAATTAGCTAAACCACTACTACTTCTCCTAAAGAAGGATGTGAAATGGCACTGGAGTGAGACTCAAGAGACAGCCTTTAAAGAGCTAAAGAGAAAACTCACTCAAGCACCTTGCTTAGCATACCCTGAAGGTGGTATACCTTTCTACTTGGAAACAGGTTACACAGATATAAGCATGAGTGCTGTTTTATACCAAAAGCATGATAATTTAAGCAAAGTCATTGCTTATGCGAGCAAAACTCTATCCCCAGTAGAGATAAAAATTTAGCGATTGCGAAAAGCCCTCTTATCCACTGTATGGGCTCTACAAAATTTCTGCAGCTATATACAGGGCGAGAAAATTATTGTAGAAATGGCCCACCAGCATTTGCTATATCTGCAAAGTGAGAGAATAAGAGCCGCATAACAGAGTGGACTCTTTTCTTACAAGGCTAGCCTTTAGAAATTTGCTACAAGCAGAATAAAAAGAATCCAGTCGCACAGGGGCTTGCTGACCTTCACGACTGTACTGCTAAGGATCATGGGGAAGAATTATTAGAAGATGATTTCCGGGAGGAACAATTGCTTTCCATATATAAAATATACAATGAGGACCAGTGTCAAACATTACCTTGGGTATATGTTGATGGTTGTTCTTACCATGCCACTATTGATAATGAGTACAGACTAGTCGCTGGTATTGGTATAACTTGGGCAAGCGGATTCCCAAATATTTCTGTAGGTTTCAACCCTGGACCAAAATCCGGTCAAGTTGCAGAACTCACTGCTGTTCTAAAAACCATTGAAATGGCTATTGAACACGGTATTCATGAACTATGTGATCATTGCCGACTCAAATTATGTGCATGACAGTTTTGTTGAATACCTGCCAACTTGGAAAAGAAATGGCATGCAGAAAAGTAACAACAAACCAGTCAAACATTGCAAGTTGTTCTGCAAGATTGATAATCTAGTGGTGTCCAATGGGTTAACCATACACTGGAAAAAGACCAAGGGTCATTTCAGGGTTCTAGGTCCTGATAAGGAAGGCAATGATCTTGTGGATTCATTAGCCAAACAAGGAGCCATAACTGGAGAACTCCTTAATATCGACCACTTAATGGGTGCAATTCAGGTAGAAGTCATTACCAGAAACCAGGCTAAACAACAGAGTGAGCCTAACCTGGTACAATGGAGTCAGAATTCTCCTAGTGAGGACGTGATCACTAATCAAAAGAAGACCCTATTGTAGGCATCTTCTATAAACACATAGGAGATCCTGAAAGCAACCCCATCTCAAAGATGATTGTATTGGCAAAGAAGATCTTAGCATCTTAATGAAGTCCAGATCACAATTCAAGTTACAGGATGGCTTGTTAATTAGAACCTCCAAAACTGGCATCCAGCAATGGTTGATACCTACCAAGTTCAGAGGTCTAATGCTTCAACATGCCATGTTGCCCCCACATCTGGTCATTGTGGCGCCAAATTAACGTATGAAAAATTACATGACTACGTTTTTTAGCCGCACATGTTGAAAGATGTACAAACTTACTGTTAAGGTTGTTTAATCTGTCCACAGTTCCAACCCACTGCACCAATGCATAATAATAAAAGCGCCATTGCAGAAAAGGGGGATGGTAATACAAATTGATTTTATTGGTCAGTGACTAGGTCATCAAGAGGTAACAAATACATGTTAACAGTGACATGCCTGTTCACTAAATAGGTAGAGTGCATCAGTGCACCTAACAATAGTGCTGAAACATGCGCAGCTTTGCTCATCAACCATGTGTTTTCCAGATTTGGTTTGCACCAAAGAATCGAATCCGACCGGGGAAGCCACTTCACTAGTGGAAAATACTAGGGGTCAAAAAGAAAACTCCATATTGCATATAGAGCTGCCTCAAGTGGTGATGTAGAGCGTTACAACCAGTCCATTGTGAAAATCCTCAAAAAGTTTGTGAGTGAAACGGTTAAAGACTGGAATGTAAAATTACCTCTAGTCCTAATGGCATTAAGAGCAACTCCAAGTAGTGCTACAAGATGTCACCTTTTGAATTGATGACTGGTAGAAGAATGGTTCTACCTCAGCATCTACTGTACCGTACATCAGACCAGAACTTGATAAACGCTGCCAATACACATCAATATGTGGAGAACCTAAGAAAGCACCTGCAATATGCCTTTGCATTTGCTCAAAGGAACTTAGAAAAGTCCACAAGTGCCACTAAAACCTATTATGATCTCAAAACGCTCAAAAAGGAATATGAAATAAATGATAAAGTTTATCTTTATAACTTTGGAAGAGATCAGGTTAAGGAGAAGAAATTTCTTCCATCATGGAAGGGCCCTTTTGTCGTTACTGACAAAATATCTCCAGTCGCCTATAAAATTAGGATCCTAAAAACAATACTTTTATGGATAAATGGGTCCATATTAATCAGTTGCGAGCATGCCATCCTAGATCCCAACTACAAGTCATAGAGGGAGAATTAAATGCCATATCCACAAATGCACTAAAGAAATATTGTAGTTTAAAGAGGCCTAGCAAATGAGCATGAGGGCTCAAAAATAACGGACTCTCTTCATAGAAGACCGTCTATGATGTATACTGTCAATACACTCACCAAGTACCACTGACTTTAAGCCAATTCAAATACATGTGTCCTAATCTATTTAAAATTGGAAGGGGGAATTATGTCAGAAGATCTGTGAATGTTATTAAATAATATATATATATTATTTAATAAATATATATGGTTGTGTAACCAAATAATTAATTTTATTTGCAAAACTCCAGATGTCACTGTTACAGCAGTTATATTTACTATTCCAAATGATGCTTGGCTGTGTAAACCAGCCCCCTCTCTCATTCATCAAAGAAATGTTGTCATAGTCATCTTAAGAAAGAACAAACAGTTTAAAGCTTTGTATAAGATAAGACCAGTGAACCACTTCAAGGTAAATATTAGCATTTTTGAAACCCCAGAGGTATATGCCCATATATGGGTTTCCTGCCCAAGATAAGTAATGAACTCACAGGCCCCTTGTGAAGAATAGATGGTCCATCTGTGGGAATGGTTCAAGGAATTGTAGTTTTTTATTATTTGCTAAATTATCCTTGCTGAGATCTGATACACATTCTCAGTTGAGAAGACATCTGAACTCACGTTACATACAGCACATGAGAAACAAGATCTCAGATAAAGAAATTGTGTCTAAATCCTCATAATAATTTAAAATACACAAATCATATTAAATATATATATATATATATATATATATATACATATGTATATGTATTTATCTGAAACAATAACATATTAGATAAATATTTGCTGAGATTGATAAATACTGCAAATAGATATGTGAATGTTTGACATCTTTAACAATTATTTCTTTGTTTTGCAGACAGCAAGATGTTCTATGAATGTTGGTCATGGGCATCAATCTATACATTCAGAAAGAGGTGCACTGAATGTGAAATATGCTGTGTTTTTATATGAATATAAGAAAATAATTAAATGCAACTTTAAATGGATTTTAAGATAATTATAATATGATGTTAAAAATAATACTGGTGTTTCGTGCATCCAAAATGTATTAGAAATATGAAACCACATAGGTCTGCTGGACTCAAGGTATGTATGAGATATTAAGATGATGGCTGAGAGAGTAAGTGAATCCATGATGAAGACATTATAATCTTTAAAATTGTTTCATAGAAATATGATTTTAAACACATTTTTATATATTATAAGTGGAATATATTCACGTTTGGTCTTAAAATGATCAGAATAAAATGGTACTGTGTGATCCATGTGTATTTGAACATGTAACTTATTAGTACTAGGAATCATGGTGTGTTGAATAATCACTTTATAAGGATATGTTAAATTTTTAGCAATATTGATGGTGAAGAAATTTGCGGTTGTCTGCTGCCCCTAGGGGATTAAAACTCGTATGACAACCAAATGAATTATCTATTAGAACACATGCAAATACAAATAGCAATCAAATGTTTCAACTCTAAGGGCAGACAGGGATAAGCTCCGTTAGGGCCAATCCAAGACAAGCACCATAGGCATAACCAAAAAGATAACCAATGATTAGATATAAGAAAAGCTGAATGCAAGGAAAAGGGTCTTTTGTCTGTTGAAACTTGTGATTGAATAACTGGCTGCCATACTTGGGACTCAATCACTTTTTAAGCAAAAAGCTGAGACTATCTTCTTGATCTATGTGATAAATTTTCTTCATATGAGGTGATCTGAAAATACTTGGAAAAGATTGGAATATTAAATTGGCTCATGTTGGTGATGTATGACCGTTCTATATTTAATATTTAAATCAAAGGTATTTGGTGACTATGACGAAATTGAAGTTATAATTTTAAAAGGACATTTTGTATTTTAAACTTGTGTTTCATAGCCCTGTGTATTTTAAAACTAATCATTAATGCTAAGTAATTTATCTTTGCAGATATATAAATATATTTTAGATTTTTTCTTAATTGTAAATAATTAAGAATTCATTTCAGCTTAGATAAATTGGCATATAAACTGGCTGTTTACATTTAGAATATATATAACTTCTGGTGTTTTAATTAGAGTTGTATAGAAATCATTTGTGGGCTAAATCGCTTAATATAGTTGTCTGGAAGTTAGTGACCCATACAGTGATATTTCATTGTGATATTTAAATGCAACTCTGATTTGGGAGATTATTGTGAATAAGGTAATGTTTATAATCTTTGTATAGCATATTATAACAGTTTACGCTGGTATAGTTTGATTCATACCGGGTTTCCTATAAATATAATTCAATGTGTCTATACATTTTAACTAATAAAAGAATTTAGGAATTTACATTAATTTTATTGTTTTGTATATGCATTTTATTGGGGGTTTGTTTTTAAAGAATAATTATTAAATATATTGTATTATAACCCAGCCATATACTGACATCATAGAATCTGATAGATCAATGTTGCTGCAATATTGTTGCAAAACAATAAAGTAATGGCTGACATCTATAATATTCTATATATAAGTGATTGGCGAGATATCAATATTTAATGCATCCCACTGCACCAATGCATAATAATAAAAGCGCCATTGCAGAAAAGGGGGATGATAATACAAATTGATTTTATTGGTCCAGTGACTAGGTCATCAAGAGGTAGCAAATACATGTTAACAGTGACATGCCTGTTCACTAAATAGGTAGAGTGCATCAGTGCACCTAACAATAGTGCTGAAACATGCGCAGCTTTGCTCATCAACCATGTGTTTTCCAGATTTGGTTTGCCCAAAGAATCGAATCCGACCGGGGAAGCCACTTCACTAGTGGAAAATACTAGGGGTCAAAAGAAAACTCCATATTGCATATAGAGCTGCCTCAAGTGGTGATGTAGAGCGTTACAACCAGTCCATTGTGAAAATCCTCAAAAGTTTGTGAGTGAAACGGTTAAAGACTGGGATGTAAAATTACCTCTAGTCCTAATGGCATTAAGAGCAACTCCAAGTAGTGCTACCAAGATGTCACCTTTTGAATTGATGACTGGTAGAAGAATGGTTCTACCTCAGCATCTACTGTACCGTACATCAGACCAGAACTTGATAAACGCTGCCAATACACATCAATATGTGGAGAACCTAAGAAAGCACCTGCAATATGCCTTTGCATTTGCTCAAAGGAACTTAGAAAAGTCCACAAGTGCCACTAAAACCTATTATGATCTCAAAACGTTCAAAAAGGAATATGAAATAAATGATAAAGTTTATCTTTATAACTTTGGAAGAGATCAGGTTAAGGAGAATAAATTTCTTCCATCATGGAAGGGCCCTTTTGTCGTTACTGACAAAATATCTCCAGTCGCCTATAAAATTAGGATCCCTAAAAACAATACTTTTATGGATAAATGGGTCCATATTAATCAGTTGCGAGCATGCCATCTAGATCCCAACTACAAGTCATAGAGGGAGAATTAAATGCCATATCCACAAATGCACTAAAGAAATATTGTAGTTTAAAGATGCTAGCAAATGAGCATGAGGGCTCAAAAATAACGGACTCTCTTCATAGAAGACTGTCTATGATGTATACTGTCAATACACTCACCAAGTACCACTGACTTTAAGCCAATTCAAATACATGTGTCCTACATCTATTTAAAATTGGAAGGGGGAATTATGTCAGAAGATCTGTGAATGTTATTAAATAATATATATATATATTATTTAATAAATATATATGGTTGTGTAACCAAATAATTAATTTTATTTGCAAAACTCCAGATGTCACTGTTACAGCAGTTATATTTACTATTCCAAATGATGCTTGGCTGTGTAAACCAGCCCCCTCTCTCATTCATCAAAAGAAATGTTGTCATAGTCATCTTAAGAAAGAACAAACAGTTTAAAGCTTTGTATAAGATAAGACCAGTGAACCACTTCAAGGTAAATATTAGCATTTTTGAAACCCCCAGAGGTATATGCCCATATATGGGTTTCCTGCCCAAGATAAGTAATGAAATCACAGGCCCCTTGTGAAGAATAGATGGTCCATCTGTGGGAATGGTTCAAGGAATTGTAGTTTTTTATTATTTGCTAAATTATCCTTGCTGAGATCTGATACACATTCTCAGTTGAGAAGACATCTGAACTCACGTTACATACAGCACATGAGAAACAAGATCTCAGATAAAGAAATTGTGTCTAAATCCTCATAATAATTTAAAATACACAAATCATATTAAAAACATCTATATATATATTATATATATATTATATAGGGTTAAACCTAAGTCTAACCCTAACACCCCTAACTTAAATATAATTACAATAAATCTAAATAAAATTACTATAATTAACTACATTATTCCTATTTAAAACTAAATACTTACCTATAAAATAAACCCTAAGATAGCTACAATATAACTAATAGTTACATTGTAGCTAGCTTAGGGTTTATTTTTATTTTACAGGCAAGTTTGTATTTATTTTAACTAGGTACATTAGTTATTAATAGTTATTAACTATTTAATAACTACCTAGCTAAAATAAATACAAAAGTACCTGTAAAATAAAACCTAACCTAAGTTACAATAACACCTAACACTACACTATAATTAAATAAATTACCTAAATTAAATTAGCTAAAGTACAAAAAAACAAAACACTAAATTACAGAAAATAATAAACAAATTACAGATATTTAAACTAATTACACCTAATCTAATAGCCCTATCAAAATAAAAAAAGCCCCCAAAATAAAAAAAACCCTAGCCTAAACTACCAATAGCCCTTAAAAGGGCCTTTTGCGGGGCATTGCCCAAAGTAATCAGCTATTTTCCCTTTAAAAAAAATACAAACAACCCCCCCAACAGTAAAACCCACCACACAACTAACCCCTCAAATAAAAGCCTAACTAAAAAAAACTAAGCTCCCCATTGTCCTGAAAAGGGCATTTGGATGGGCATTGCCCTTAAAAGGGCAGTTAGCTCTTTTGCAGGCCCAAACCCTAACCTAAAAATAAAACCCACCCAATACACCCTTAAAAAAACCTAACACTAACCCCCTGAAGATCAACTTACAGTTCTGAAGACTGGACATCCATCCTCAATGAAGCCGGGAGAAGTCTTCATCCAAGCGGCAAGAAGTCCTCAACGAAGCCGGGAGAAGTCTTCATCCAAGCCAGGCGAAGTGGCCCTCCAGACGGGCAGAAGTCTTCATCCAGACGGCATCTTCTATCTTCATCCATCCATAGCGGATCGGCTCCATCTTCAAGACAACCAACGCGGAGCATCCTCTTCATCCGACGACTACCCGACGAATGAAGGTTCCTTTAAGTGATGTCATCCAAGAGTAATAGCAGTCATAACCTTTTATGATATAAGCAATAACATATGATGTTTGCAAATGAAATCAAATACATGAACTGAATAAGTAAAAACAGTAACTGTCATTGTACATGTAAAAACATTACTAACATAAAACATGATAAATAAATGCCACAAAATTTAACTAAAGAAATAACAACAGCTTAATAATGAAAATAATTAAATCGGTATAAAAGTGTATATTAAGAGGGCACTAAACAAAGCTTAAGATACTGATATTCATTGATCACAGAAAAATATATATTTATTTTTGCTCTTAGTTACAATGCGTATTGATAACAGCCTAATCTGACCTAGGACGTCTCCCTATGATCTAGGATACGATTTAGAAATATTTAAAACAAACAATAAAACATACACCTTGTGTATGAATGTGAATAATTTTTTACCACTTCACAGTATTCCTAAAACATCATTCCCAAATTACATCCTCCTATGGAACCATACATATGTCATTCAAAATACAAGATTTTTTAGGTCTAGATGAATAATTAATACCACCTTGATATGTCTAAAAACTTACAGCTTTTTCAGCAGCTTGTAAAGCAAATACCAGAGTGTCCCGGTTACTGTGTAGCAGTTGTTAAGTTAATAAGTAAATACCAGAGTGTCCTGGTTACTATGTAACAGTAGTGAGTTAATAAGTTCTCATAGATCTCCGTTCTATGTGGATTTACTCGAAGTGTGCTACCAAATACCTTACTTCAGTAGGGCTTCTGTCACGGCGAATCTGTGGAGGGGATACTTGACATCCTGTTGTGCCTCTAACAAAAAGGTTAGCTCGCTTACCCTCCTCGTAGTGTAGCTTGCTCCCATGTGATTGTGTTATTACGTCACAAGTTGTAACGGTTTTTTGAATGTGGTCGGATTCGTCGCTGATACAGGAACACTGGTGATTCAAAGGATGATATTGCAACTTGCACTTAGTGCTATATAGCACGCAAGTTAGGAATGCTTGTCAGTAGATGCAATAGGATGGCAGGTGAATCCGAGTTGATTCTGTATACTTGCTCTTAGTGCTATATAGAACGCAAGTAAAAGATAGTAAATTGCAAGTTTGTTTAATGACGATAGTTATATAACCGGGTTATAGGATCCTTGGAGGGATATACCTCACCCTCTGTGAATATAACTGCCTTTAACCTTCAACGCGTTTCACCCTATTATGGGCTTTTTCAAGATAAGTAATAGGCAGGCATACTGAGTCTTTTATAGGCAAGTGAAAACTTCCTCATTGGTCTGGCTTTAATTGTTTTTTTTTAGGTGGTATTACATTCCAATATTAATTTCTAATAAAGGTGGTATATATATAATTCCTACTTACATCTAAACGACATTGGTATTTTGGAAGATATATTAATTCTAAAAAATAATACAATGATTAATAACATTTTGTTGCATAATTTTTAACAAGAGCTAAAAAAATCATATAACTTATTCCTCTGACTAGCAATATGGCATATTACCAGCAATACAGATGTTGAATCTATCCTTAACCATCTATATTTCTATTCTATTATAAAAAGTGCAAGTACTACCTAAAATTGCATATGTTCAAAATTAGAATGAAGATTCATTTGAATAGGAATGGGGATAAATCAAGCTCTGAGTTAAGGCCTTTTGGATACAAAGTATCAAATGTATAGATAAGTTTAGCCTCTTTAATAAGTAATCTTTTTTCAATATCCCCTCCAATTCATAGGTACTTTCTTTATACCCCAATATTTCAGATCACTAATTCTACCCTTATGTACGTCTTTGAAATGTTTATACAAATGTGTATTATCTACTTCATTCCCTATACTGCACAGGTGTTCCCTGATTCTGTCTCGTAGACACCTTTAGGTCTCACTAAAATAGAACAAATTGTATGTACAATGTAGTATATAAATTATGTTTTTATTTGAGCATATTATGAGATCTTTAATTACATACTGTTCATTCATATTTGTTATTATAATACTTTTTTTCTTTGTGCTATATTGACATGCTCTGCATGTATAGCAAGGATAAAAACCTGAATTTTTTTACCTGATAAATCAGTGTCTACTAATTTCCTTATACCTTTTCTCTTATTTTGCTTTAAAGGGACACTGTACCCAAAAAATTTCTTTCGTGATTCAGATTGAGCATGAAATTTTAAACAACTTTCTAATTTACTCCTATTATCAAATTTTCTTCATTCTCTTGGTATCTTTATTTGAAATGCAAGAATGTAAGTTTAGATGCCGGCCATTTTTGGTGAACAACCTGGGTTGTCCTTGCTGATTGGTGAATAAATTCATCCACCAATAAAAAAGTGCTGTCCAGAGCTTAGATGCCTTCTTTTTCAAATAATGATAGCAAGAGAACGAAGAAAAATTGATAATAGGAGTAAATTAGAAAGGTGCATGCTCTTTGCATGCTCTTTCTGAATTACAAAAGAAAAAAATTGGGTTCAGTGTCCCATTAAGTTACTTGGGGCTATCATGGACTTTAAATTATTTGCCCTTTTGAAAACAATTGTGGGTTTTGGTGTCAACCTGTCCCCTATTATAGAATCTGCTTTAAGCAGATGCCAATGTTTACTAATAATTTTCCTAATCAGCCCATGATCGGCATTATAATTTGTAATAAATGGGACCATGAGAATACTGTCAGTCTCTATCCCCTCATCTTGTTTCTTTTTATATTCAAGGAGGCTCTTTCTTTCCATATAGTCAGAGGAATATGTTGTATGATTTTTTTAGCTCTTGTTAAAAATTATGCAATAAAATGTTATTAATCATTTTATTATTTTTTAGAATTAATATATCTTCCAAAATACCAACGTCGTTTAGATGTAAGTAGGAATTAGTCATATACCACCTTTATTAGAAATTAATATTGGAAAAACATATTAAAGCCAGACCAATAAGGAAGTTTCACATGCCTATAAAAGACTCAGTATACCTGCCTATTAAATATCTTGAAAAAGCCCATAATAGGGTAAAATGCGTTGAAGTTTAAAGGCAGTAATATTCACAGATAGTGAGGTATATCCCACCAAGGATCCTATAACCCGGGTTATACAACTATCATCATCAAACAAACTTGCCATTTACTATCTACTGACAACTTAGCATTCCTAACATGCGTGCTATATAGCACTAAGTGCAAGTTGCAATATCATCCTTTGAATCACCAGTGTTCCTGTATCAGCGACGAATCCGACCACATTCAAAAAACCGTTACAACTTGTGACGTAATAACACAATCACATGGGAGCAAGCTGAGATTTTGTAACGCTACGAGGAGGGTAAGCGAGCTAACCTTTTTGTTAGACGTCAAGTATCCCCTCCACAGGATTCACTGTGACAGAAGCCCTATTGAAGTAAGGTATTTGGTAGCACACTTCGAGTAAATCCATATCGAACGGAGATCTATGAGAACTTATTAACTCACTACTGTTACATAGTAACCGGAACACTCTGGTATTTACTTATTAACTTAACTGCTACACAGTAACTGGGACACTCTGGTATTTGCTTTACAAGCTGCTGAAAAAGCTGTAACTTTTTAGACACATCAAGGTGTTATTATTCATCTAGACCTAAGAAATCTTGTATTTTGAATCACATATGTATGGTTCCATAGGAGGATTTAATTTGGGAATGATGTTTTAGGAATACTGTGAAGTGATAATATAATTATTCACATTTATTCACAAGGTGTATGTTTTATTGTTTGTTTTAAATATTTCTTAATCGTATCCTAGACCATAGGGAGACGTCCCAGGTCAGATTAGGCTGGCTGTTATCAATACGCATTGTAACTAAGAGCAAAAATAAATATATATTTTTCTGTGATCTGTGAGCTGTCCCACGTCTTTGGAGATAAGAACCCATTCAGAGATAAGATTAGATTGTACAAAAGATTTATAGACGATCTTCTCTTTGTTTGGATAGACGAGGCCACAGAAATACAGAACTTTTTGGCCTACCTTAATTCAAATGAGGTGGGCCTCGAGTTTATCGCACAGGTTGAAGTTGACACCATACCCTATTTGGATGTGGAACTTAAAGGGGATACGTTGAGTGGGAGAATCCTCACCATTCTTTATCGTAAGCCCATTACATCCAACTCTTTGCTTCATGCAAGGAGTAATCATCCTCGTCATACAGGATTTGGGGTGGCCAAGGGGCAGTTCATGAGGATTAAGCGTAACTGTTCCTTGGAAGAAGACTTTATTAAAGAGAGCAAAATTTTGAAACGCCTCTTAACAGAGAGAGGTTACTCACAAAAGGTAATAAATAGAGCTAATCTTGAGGTCAGTAGAATGGACCGTAAGGACATGTTAATGGGAGTCAATAATAGGCTAGGAAATATGAGTAATGGTTATGATTCACATAGACCAACATTGGTCACCACTTACAGCCTGCAGTTTAATGATGTCAGGGATTTATCTCTTTTCTTACTGTGCCTTTAAGAATGTCAACTCACTACCCCTATTTAAGGCTCCTCCCAACAGAACTCATTGCTTGGTAATTTGTTGCTCAGTGTGAAGCTGCTTCAGAAGAGACCTAGCCGTTTATACTACTTTGTATTCTCAACTTATTGCTCTCCTTGAGTATCTGCCCATTTGAATCAACTTGCAGATTCTCTTTTGTGCTTGAAGATTTGCTCCGTTTGTTCACTAAGAGATTTCTCAGTCTCTCTCCTGAAGTGAGGTTGTTCCCCTGCAGCGTGTGACGTCACGCTCCTCATTCTCCGCCGCGGATCTCTGCCAGGCTCTCAGCGATACTCCTAGGACTTGTTGCTGTGTGGTAACTGTATCGCTATGTGCTAATATCATCTACAATATTTCTAGTCTATATATATTGCATTCTATGAACTGTGTGTATTGCTGCAACCTCATTTCTCTTTCACTTGCTATATATTGTGGAACGCTCATTTGCTGATTTCCATATTCGCTTCAGATATCAAATATGCACTAAACCTTTTTACTGCTATTTACCAAATTACAAACAAATAACTGTGACAAAGATTATTACAAAGTACCATTATTCATTATCGGACTGCATAAGCATATTTCAGACTTTACGCAATTAACCTCTATTGTGCTTGTAATGAACTGTTTGCTCTAACCTAAACTATATCTGTTCCCTCAAGTTTACCACAGCTTATATTACTCTGATTGAACAACCCTGCAAAGTACTAATATTCATTTACAAAGTATGGTTTACAAAATGACCAGAGGTTGTCTTATTCACTTATCAAAGTACTGTGTTAATTTCAGTGTGTTTGTTAAAGCCTGCTGCATAAACTATTTCCATTGCAACTCTGTTTGAATTAAGGCACCTGCACTAATTAACTCTTTCACTACTGCTGCAGTCAATCCTACAAGACTTACTCTCTTTTCTGCTTTAAGCATTTATTGTTGCGTGAAGGTTCCGGTTTCACTCAGCAACCCTGCTGTAGTGACCCTCAGATCAATGAGCATATCAGGGTTCCCTTAAGTTAAATCTGTGGGAATCCGAGGTAAGGTGTGAGACTGAGTGGTCCTGCATAAAGCAGGGGCTGTAATTGTAGTGTTCTCTAAAAACAACTAATCATATCCTTACAAATGACATCACTAACATAATCAGTAAACATCTGCCCATACTCTCAGCAGAAGATAGTTTAAAAGATTATGTATCTAGCCGTTGCAACTTTGTAAATGTCACTTTTCAAAGTGTAAAGCATGCCAGTATTGCAAGGTTACATCTAAATTTCAATCGAAGACGACTAATCAGGTCTTTGATCTGGCCAATTGTACCAATTGTAGGACCCCTCTTGTGGTCTACTTGGTGGAATGCTCAATGTGCAACGGACAGTATGTTGGTTGCACGACTAGGGAAGCCGGCTCAAGAATAAGGGAACATTTGAATGACATCTCCCACGATAATGAGTGCTCTGGACTCTCACAACACTTTATAACTGTTCATGGTGGTGATGTGTCATCACTTTCATGGCAGGTGATAGAGTGTGTTCGGAGCCCCCCAAGGGGTGGGGACAGAACAGCACGGTTAATGTTACGAGAAGCATTCTGGATCTTCAAATTGAAGACGAGGAGACTGCAGGACTTTAATATTGAGGGGGATGTCATCAACTTTTGGAGGAGATAACTATTAAGTATCTTAATTAATGTTCGCATACAAACTTAAAGGAACATTAAACCCCACAAAATTCTTTCATGATTCAAGTAGAGAACACAATTTTAAACATCATTCCAATTTACTTCTATTATCTAATTTGCTTCATGTTTTAGATATCTTTTGTTTAAGAAATAGCAATGCACATGGGAGAGCCAATAACACAAGGCATCTATGTGCAGCTACCAATCAGCAGCTTCTGAGCCTATCTAGATATGCTTTTCAGCAAAGGATATCAAGAGAATGAAGCAAAATAGATAATTGACGTAAATTTGAAAGTTGTTTAAAATTGCATGCTCTTCCCCAACGATTGCAAACGCAATTACATTAATGAGAGACTGGCAGAAATTGCCTCTTTCCCTTTCTGGACGTACTGCCCTATACAAAATGGTAATTCTACCGAAGATAACATACATTCTACAGAATCTTCCAGTGTTCATAAAAGCACAAGACATTAAGAAATTTAATAAGGCGCTTCGCAAATTCATATGGCAGACAAAGAAACCTAGAATCTCGCTGCAGAGATTATATCTAGCAAAACAATTTGCGGGGCTAGCCCTTCCTAATCTATATTTCTATAATCTAGTTTTCCTAGGTCGAATTGCGGCAGACTGGATAGCAGAAGCTGATTATTTTACGGACAATAGGTTAGAGAACAGCATAATTTACCATCTGAAGCCAATATCGTTACTACATACACCTGCTCATCTAATTCCTAAACAGGTGAAGACCCTTAAAACTATATACATAATAATACAGGCATGGAAAAAGATCGGAGCACTAATGGGAATAAACACGAATATCCCTAGATACCAAACCTTTATAGGGAACCCAGAATTTCAAGAGGGCTCTCAAGCTCCACATTTGAAGAGATGGCAGGAACAAGGGCTTAAATGTATCACACAGCTATACCATTTAGACTCAGGAACTATCAAAACTTTCCAAGAATTGAAACTGGAATTCAATCTTGACAACCAAGATTTCTTTGCTTACTTGCAAGCCAGGCACTATACTAGCCAACTACGAGCCCAATTCAGTTGGAAATGGACCTGGGGGAAATTGGAATCATGGCCAATCTTGATTAAGGCAGGTCAATGTTCGATATCCCCATGGTATACCTATCTTAACTCTAAGGAAGGCGGCAATAATGTAGAGAAATTAGCTCAAAAATGGTCAGATCAATTATCTATGAGCATAGATAAGGAAGTACACATTATGAGATCCCTGACACTCCTCTACAATTCCACTATTTCTGAAACTTGGAGAGAGTCCCACATAAAGTTCCTATATCAAATATATTATACACCAGACAAGGCTCACAGATGGAACAATAAGGAATTCAATATATGTCCAAAATGTAGCATGTTGGCCGCAGATTTAATACACATGGCATGGTCATGCCCTAAAATCAAACAATTCTGGTACAGATTAGAATTCTGGTTATTAAAAAGGGTGAAAACCGATTTGTTTAAATTTAATCTACTAACCATAATCTTTCTGTCAAGAAATAAGGAAGACTTCAGAGACGCCAAATTAGTGAACCTAGTCATCTTAGCTGCGAGGAACTTGATATTTAAAAAATGGAAACCCAGATTTATACCCACAACGAATGAAGTAAAGAACTACCTTAAAAAACAATATCGGATCGAACAACTTGCTACAGATCTGAACTCAGAGCGAGAAATTGTAGTTTTTTTTAGCAAATGGTCTAAATGCATTAAAAGTTTTTCTCTGGCAGAAATAGAGTATATGATAACTCCATTTCAAAGCTCTGAAATAGTGCAATTGGGCGCCTGGTAGTGGGGGCCGGGCGCGGTGGGGGTGGGGGGAGGAGGAGAGAAATGTTTTTTTTTTTTTCTTCTTTTTTCCCCCCTCTTTCTTGTTGTCTTTGTTGGTGTTGTCTCTTTTTCTTTTTTTTTTTTTTTTTTCTTTTTTCCTTTTTCTCTTCTCAAATACTAAGTTAAAAACTCCAACAGTGTTTCACAAAAATTGAAGTAAATAGAAGCGATAAACGGTATATTGTGGATAGTCCCATTCTTATGAAGCATGTATATACAAATAAGGATGAATGGATACATTTACTGCAACATTGGTTTCTTTATTTCTTGTAATTGTTATACAATACAGTTTGGATTGTTCCATTGTTAAATTTGTGGCATTGTTGGTATAAAATAAAAATATAAAAAAAAATAAAAAAAAAAATTGCATGCTCTTTCTAAATCATGAGAGAGAAAAAAATGGGTTTCATGTCCCTTTAAGCATCATGGGATCTAACACTGAATATGCATATAGATGAAGTTTACCGTTTATTAGATGCACATCATTTATTTAAGTTAAATAGATATTGAATAAGTATATCATTCATAATAGGATACATTTTCAATAGATATATGTGTTTTAGAAATTTATCTACATAGATCAACATTTGGATATAAGCACATAATAGAGCACTAATTGGTTTAGAATGACTATTTTTAGTACCATTTAATTGTGGAAGTAGAGATACATATATATATACACACATAGGTTAGGGTTAAAAAAGCTTTGATTAAGGAACTGAAATTCCCCTATATACCATGTAGCTACTCTTGTCTCCACTTAAATGTATTTTATGTTGAAATTATTTTTATTTAGATTTTTAAGTAAATGATATAAACAAAAATCAGACAATCCATCCTATCACAATCAATTCAATTATATGTTTCCAGGTTCTCTGTAGCTGAATATAAAACAACAATGAAAAAAAAAAAAAAGAAGAAGAATCACATTTCAGTTCTCCCATATTTCTTCAGCATATATCGCTTGTATACATCTATGTTTGTTTTTTATTTACGCAATATTAGATCTAGGGTCTCAGCTCTCAACCTCATTATTCTGAGCCCCACTTCTCAAGGAGGCATCGTAGTACATAATATATGGTTCCCACTGCAAAATAAAACTTTCTTTAATGTTCAAGAATTCTGCGGCTGCACTCGCCATATTGTAGTGATAAGTGATCTTATGTTTTATAAAGTCGAAGCTAGGGGCTCTTTTTTCCAAAATTGGGCTATGCTTAACCTAACTATCGTGCATATCAGCATGGCCAATTTATTGTTTTGCTTTGTGAGATCAGGAATTGGGAAGTGGAGCAATGCCTGTTCTATTGTCAAATGTATTTTCTTTTGAAATATTAGACTTAATAGATCGGAAGTATGGTCCCAGGTTTCCTTAATCCTTCCACATTCCCACCACATATGTAGGTAGGTGCCCCTCTCCTCGCATCCTCTATAACAATTTCGGGGTGATAATTCCTCTCCTGTTCTTGCTGGGTAGAGGTACCATCTAAAGGCCACCTTAATAAAATTTTCTTTAAGTTTTGCGTTCTGTGAAAAGGTTAAACCCTTAACCAAATTCTCCTTCCATGTCTCAATGGGCCATGTTTTTCCTATGTCCTGTTCCCACTTTGTCATAAGATGAGATTTGTTAACCGTAGGGGGCTGGTTAAATATTGAGTATAGAATGGATATTGTTCCCCGAGTGTGGTTGGTAGAGAGACATAGTGTTTCAAATGTGGTGTTTGAGGGAGGTTTCTCATTATTTAGAATTTCCTGTGCTCTAGATTTTAATTGTAGGTAATGATACCATATGTTCTTATCTTCGCTGTCTATTGCTTGATATTGTTCAAATATTGTTAGCAATTTGCCATCTTTGTAAACATCCGCTATCCTATAGAGCCCTTTGTTAGACCATTTCTGTTGAACAGTTTTATCTATAAGGGATGTGTGTGTCACTAATGGTGTTATTCGAGAGTTCTTTTGGACTAAAGGAAATTTAGCACCTAACCTTCTCCAAAGGTGTAAAGTGTGTTGAATAGCAATATAATTACAAGGTTTGTGGGGTGTTGGGGTATCTGGGGTCCAAAGTATATTAGACAGCGGCCTAGTTTCCATAATACTTGATTCAATGTGTACCCATTTGTGTAGGGCTATCAATCTTAAACCACTGAATAGTTTGTGCTATTCGAGCCAAGTAATAATAGGGAACCAAGTTTGGGACTCCTATCCCTCCTTCTTTTTTGCTCGAGCACATGAGTCCTCTGTTGATCCGGGCTCTTTAACCTTGCCATATAAATTTCATGATATCACTCTGAAAGTTTTTTAAGCTCAGAGAGTGGAATAGTGATTGGAAGGGACCTAAATAGATATAGCAGTTTGGGAAGTATGGACATTTTGAAAGATATAATTCTACAGATGAGAGATATTTTGATTTTTTTCCATTTTGTCATTAAATCTCTAATGGTCTTAAACATGGGAATATAGTTTAGTTTGATTGATATAAAGAATATATGTTGGAGGGAATATTAATCCCCAAGTATTTAATATGTTTTTTGGGCCATTTAAAGGAGAAGTTAAGTTCAAGTAGTTTTTTAGTATGATGCGGTAATTTGATGCTAAGGGCCTCGCATTTATCATTGTTAATTTTATAACCTGAGAGGGTCCCAAAGTGCTGTATTAGGGAGTAAAGTGGGGGAAGGGAGAGCAAAGGCTTAGTGAGAGTCAAAATGATGTCATCTGCAAATAAAGAGATTTTATGCTCCGATTGTCACACCTTTATTCCCGATATATCTTGAATATCTCTACTCTAACTTTAATTGCTAAGGGTTCTATGCTTAGTGCGAATAGTAACGGAGAAAGTGGGCATCCCTAACGTGTGCCGTTGCTAATATATATGGGTCTGGATTGATAGCCAGATAATTTGACATGAGCTGTTGGAGATGAGTATATAGTTTTAATGGGGTCCAAGAAAGCTCCTCTAATGCCAACTCCCCCCAGCACTGCAAACATGAAGTCCCAGTTAATTCTATCGAACGTCTTCTCTGCATCCAAAGATAGGAACAGAGAAAGCGTTCCGCTAGCTGAGGCTGTGTTTATATCAGGTTTATTAACTTTGCGGGTTGTTTATCCGGGCCTCAGCTTATTCTAATAAACCCCACCTGGTCTGGGTTGAATTTGTATCTAGTATGAAGGGGATTTAAGCGGTTTCTAATATTTTTGGGTAAATAGTTTAAGATCTTGATTTTATCATGGAGTATAGCCTATAATTTTTGGTAGTGTTGTTTGTTTTTTACCAGTGGTTTGGGGATTACTGCAATTCTTGCGCGCCAACATTTCTTTGGGAACCTGCTTGCCCTGCATCAAGGAGTTAAACACTCTGGGGCTAGTTGAGGGAACCAAGTGGGGTATAACAATTTGGTAAAAGAGGCCAGAATAGCCATCCGGGGCCGGGGGTGCTTTTGAACCCTTAAGATTCATTAGGCAGTGCGACTATTTCTTTGTGAGTTATAGGGGTTATTAAGTAATTGTAGTTCCTCTTCTGTAATAGTCGGGAGGGGTGCTGTCACCAAGGAAAGCTATTAGGGGGTCATTAGTTTTGGTCCATTCCCCTCTTGGCTGTCGGTAAGTTGTATAATTTTTTGTAATAATCCGCGAATAGGTTCGCGATCGCTAGAGGGTCATTAGTAGTCTTGTTGTCTGTGGTCTGTATTTGCGGTACTGTTGTGTTTCTTGTGATCTCTTTTAATTTATTGGCTAGCATCCTATCCGGTTTATTCCCGTATATGTAGTATTGCGTATCTATTGCTTTAATGGACCTAACCGCTTCTCTATTTAAAAGTTTATCTAATTCTTCGTTTTTGTTTTTTAGTTGCTTTATCGCCGCTGCTGTCTCGGGTTCTGCATGGTCTGTAACCTTAGTGAGTTTATTTCCAATTTTAATTCTGTCAATCTAGCGTCTCATAATTTGTGTTGTTTACCCGATTCTGTCATCAAGAATCCCCTAATATATGCCTTTAAGGCTCCCCATTCAATATTGGGTTAGAAGTGGTCTTTGTTAATAGTTATAAAATCTTTAACTTTTTGTTTTAGGTTTTCCAGGAAGACATTATCCTGAAGTAAGCTTATGTTCAAAGTTCAAGACCTTGATCGTAATGCGATTGATCAGGCCAGACAACGTGATTTCTACAATGGGTGTGGTCCAACCAAGAGCAGTTCACAATTTGGCCTTAGTTTAGTAGTGGGACTAAAATTTTGACTAACAAATATGTAATCGACTTCTGGAATGTGTTCTATGCCTTGGGGAGTAATATGGTACTAATCACGTACATCTTTATTAAGAGAGCGCCGACTGTCTATAAAGGTTTATGATCTAGAGAGGAAGTCAGATAGGATCCTTATTGGTCAATTTGGGTGTTAGAAGTTTGTATTTTTCCTTTGTCGGCTGATCTTTCTAATCGGGGGCGTGATCCGATTTTACGGCGCAGGTTTAGGCACACTGGCGCCGAAACCTGCGCCGCCCGTAGTTTCAGCTCGCAACTCGAGCTATCCCATATACGGCGCCGTCAGATGCTAAAGTGCCGTAGAGTCGGACAAACCCAGGTGATGTCCCAGAAATCTGCGTAAGTACAAATTTTCTGGAGTCGCCAGTGATTTAGGTG
The DNA here is from genome assembly GCF_027579735.1 of Bombina bombina. Lineage (NCBI taxonomy): Eukaryota > Metazoa > Chordata > Amphibia > Anura > Bombinatoridae > Bombina > Bombina bombina. The sequence continues at coordinate 252,788,231 of NC_069504.1, read as the reverse complement.
CACTTTAGAAAACTGCCCGCCGCATAAAAAAACCTGAGACCTAAGTTATTAAATACCCGTTACTGTCTAACACGAGCCTCCCTAAACATAGCACCCCGACACGTATACCCCCTCTATCTGCAATCCCCCCTCTCACTATTAAATAATAAATATAATTAACCCCTAAACCGACGCTCCCCGGACTCCCCCGCCGCCAGCTACATTATCTATATTATCCCCTAATCTGACCCCCTACACCGCCCCGCTAGCTATATTAAATGTATTACCCCCTAATCTAATCCCCCCCTACACCACCGCCACCTATATTAAAAAATTATTAACCCAGAATCTAATCCCCCTATACCGCCGCCACCTATATTAAATTTAATTAACCCCTAAAATACTAAATTTCCCTACCACTAAACCTAAGGTCCTAAACCCTACAAATAGCCCTGAAAAGGGCTTTTTGCGTGGGCATTGCCCCAAGTAAACAGCTGATTTCAATCAGCCAATCAGATTCAAGTTCCAATCCAATGGCTGATCCAATCAGCCAATCGGATTGAGCTCCGCATTCAGACAACCGGAATTTCGAGGGACGCCCATCTTGGATGATGTCAAGTTAAATGCAGTGATTTTTACACCTTTTTTTTGCTGTGGGCACACTTTTTACATTAAAAAATCCTGCGGCACACCACCATCCCAAAAATTAAAAAAAAAAATCACACATTGTAGCCTAATACAGCATATATATATATATATATATTATATATACACACAGTATATATATATATATATATATATTTATATATATACACACAGTATATATATATGTATATATATATCCCTATATACTTATATACACACAGTATATATATATATATATATATATATATAGACACACATACACACACACACATACTGTATGTATTGTTCTGTGATCCATGCCATCTACAAACTATATGAGACAATAATGACATTCATTCACAAACAATCATAATGATTGTCTGTGAATGAATGTCAATATGTCATGGTTGTAAATGATGTCTGCCTGATGAGCCTGTCACATACCTCCAAATATTTCAAAATTGGAAAGGAGGGACACCCCTGCACTGGGAGTAAAAAACAAGCAAAGTTTAAAAAATATGTCACACTGTTGTCAGTGTGCCGCGGCACACCTGAGGATCTCTCACGGCACACTAGTGTGCCGCGGCACACTGGTTGAAAAACACTGATTTAAAGGAAACTTAATTCGTTGTTCAGTCGTCGGGCCAGCTGGATGTTCTGCGTCGGAGGTCGGAAGAAGCCAGAAGAAAGAAGATTGAAGATGCCGCTTGGAGGATGACTTCGCCCCGATGGAGGACCTCTTCTTTGCCGCTTAGATGAAGACATCGCCGGGATGGAAGACCTCTTCTTTGCCGCTTGGATGAAGACATCGCCGGGATGGAGGACCACATCTGGATGAAGAGTTCGGCCCGGCTGGGTGAAGACGACTCAAGGTAGGGAGATCTTCTGGGGAGTGTTAGTTTTTTTTAAGGGGGGTTTGGGTGGGTTTAGAGTAGGGGTATGTGGGGTGGTGGGTTGTAATGTTGGGGGGTGGTATTGTGGTTTTTTTACAGGCAAAAAGAGCTGATTAATTTGGGGCATCGCCCCGAAAAAAGCCCTTTTACAGGGTTGGTAAAAGAGCTGGTAGATTTTTAATTTAGAATAGAGGTAGGGCATTTTTTTATTCTTGGGGGGCTTTATTACTTTATTATGGGGCTTAGAATAGATGTAATTAGCTTAAAATTCTTGTAATTTTTTTTTATTTTTTTGTAATTTAGTGGGGGGGGGTTTGTAATTTAGTTTAGTGTATTTAATTGTATTTTAGTTTAGATATTTGTAGTTTAATTTACATTTATTGATAGTGTAGGCTTGTACTTTGTAACTTAGGTTAGGATTTATTTTACAGGTAAATTGGTAATTATTTTAACTAGGTAGCTATTAAATAGTTATTAACCATTTAATAGCTATTGTACCTAGTTAATATAAATACCAAGTTACCTGTAAAATAAATATAAACCCTAAAATAGCTACAATGTAATTATTAATTATATTGTAGCTATCTTATGGTTATTTTATAGGTAAGTATTTAGTTTTAAATAGGAATAATTTAGTTAATATTATTAATATTATTTATGATTCATTTTATTAATAATTAAGTTATGGGTGTTAGAGTTAGATAGGGTTAATATAGTTAATATATATAATATAACTTTATTAACTATATTAACCCTAATTAAATTAGGGTTAATATAGTTAATATAGGTGGGCGGCGGTGTAGGGGGATTAGATTAGGGGGGGTTAATTAATTTAATATAGGTGGCCGGGGGATTAGATTAGGGGTAGGGGGATTAGATTAGGGGGTTAATACATTTATTTATAGGTGGCGGCGTGTTAGGGGCGATTTAGATTACAGGCAAAAGAGCTGATTACTTTGTGACAATGCCCCGCAAAAAGACCTTTTAGGGCAGGTAAAAGAGCTGATTACTTTGGGGCAAAGCCCGCAAAAAAGCCCCCTTTTAAGGGCTGGCAATAGAGCTGTTTACTTTGGGGCAATGCCACGCAAAAAGCCCTTTTCAGGGCTATTTGTAGGGTTAGACTTAGGTTTAGTGGTAGGGAAGAATTTTAGTATTTTAGGGGTTAATTAATTTAATATAGGTGGGCGGCGGTTGTAGGGGGATTAAATTTAGGGGTTAATAATTTTAATATAGCTGGCGGCGGGGGAGGTAGGCGATTATATTAGGGGTTAATAATTTTAATATAGCTGCGGCGAGGTAGAGCTCACATTAGGGGGTAGGTAATGTAGGTGGCGGCGATGTAAGGGGCTCAAATTAGGGGGTAGGTAATGTAGATGGCGGCGGTAGGTAAGGGGCTCACATTAGGGGGTAGGTAATGTAGATGGCGGCGGGGTAGGGGCTCACATTAGGGGGTAGGTAATGTAGATGGCGGCGGGTTGGGTAGGGGCTCACATTACGAGGTTATACATTTAATGTAGGTGGCGGCGGGGGTCCTGGGGAGCGGCGGTTTAGGGGTTAAATACTTTATTAGGGATTGCGGCGGGGGAGATCGACGTTGACAGGTAGATAGACCATTGCGCATGCGTTAGGTGTTAGGTTTTATTTAGCAGTTTGCGGTTGACAGGTAGATAGACATTGCGCATGCGTTAGGTGTTAGGGTTTTATTTTGCAGTAGTTTAGGCTAGTATTATGTACGGGGCTCCAATACACAGCGTAAGGCTTACTACTCCTGCAATTTGTGGGCGAACAGTGAAAATGGATGTAAGATTTCTCCATTTTGCCACGTAAGTCCTTACGCTGTATATTGGATACCAAAACTGCGCGGGTTTGGTATACCTGTCTATGGGCCAAAAAAACTACGGCCGAAGGCAGAAATATACGAGCGTAACTTCTATGTTATGCCGTATATGTGATACCAAACCCAGCCGCAAAATTTGGCATTGCCGGCTTTTGCGGGCAACGATTTATATTCGGGATCGAGAGCCCTGTTATCCATAGTGGTGTTAAAATCCCCCCCCCTATAATGGTTTTATATCTTTTCCATAGCGTTAGTTGTTTACTCAATCTTGCATATGAAGGCTGTTTGTTGGTCATTAGGTGCGTAAACATTGACCAGTAGGACAGGAGTGTTTTGTATAGATCCCTGAACTATTAGAAACCTACCTTCCCTGTAAAGACGAGTGAATTAAAATAGTGACTCCACATTTCTTTTTTGGGCCAATGGTATGGTATTGAGTAGGGAATGTTTTATATCCCAATACTTCGGGGTGAAAGATTTTGTGAAGTGTGTTTCCTGAGCATTACTAATATGGCGTTTAGTGCTTTATATTCTGAAATGGCCTTTTTTCTCTTGATGTCAGAATTAAGCCCTCTTACGTTGTGTGAGATTATTTTAATAGACATAGTGCGAATGTGTATATAATCTTGCTTAGATCAGTACCTGTCATTGAAAGTGTGTAGGAACCAGGCATCAGCACCCTTCTTACTGCACCTTGTAGTTCAAGGAGAGAGCCAGGACCCATACAGAACATCAAGAAAACATTATGGTCAAGCCAGACTAGGTATCTTTAAGTTTTTTTTTATGGGAGAACTCTTACTGTGAACAAAAGTAGAACATTGTTGGTTATGTAGCAAATAATAAAAACAACAACAAACAATACCCGATTTTTTGGGGTACACACAATTGACATTGCAAATAAGCAAGTAACTTTAGGAATGTTAATAAATCTAACAAAGGTATAGATGTATTGGTGGATTACATTAGGCAATGGGCCTGCTCCCGCCGAAAGTCAGCATAAAGAATTCTCAGCAATCGAAGCTAAAGAGGAAATGAGGAGGAAGGGGGTTAGAAAGGGGCAATAGGGAAGGGAGATAAGGGGGGGTGAGGGGGGAAGAGGGTGGGATCCTGAGATTGTAAAAGAAGGACTCCTAAACTCATTAGAACTACAACATCTAACATGAAACCCAGAAAGGTTGTAACATAAGTCCAGAATTTTAGCCTAGTAACTTTTTAGTGATGGGCGTTTTACCCTCTATTAATTGGTAGCCCAATTCTCCAGGGGGTATGTCCTTTTATCTCCTGAGGGACACTTATTCAACCATTCTTTCAATCCGGAGAGGCGTCTCCCTTCACTAGGAGATCTGCATCTCTGGAGGTCCCAGAATGGTTCTTTGCTTCTTCGCTTTCTTAGTTTTCTCAACTGAAGTCCATTCTTCTGAAAAGATTTTCCTCTGGGGGGATAAAGTAGAAGGTGTGGCCAGTATTTCCTTAGGAATATGAAAGCGTTCCAGTAGTGCTCGTTCCATCATCCATTGTGGAACAGGTATAGGTGTTATTCAGATGAGAAAAGAGATAACTTGAAAGGTAAATTCCATCTGTATTTAATGTGAAGATTTGGGTGAGAGCTGTCGTTATTGGGTCTCATGTCCCTTCTTTTTCGTAATATGGTTGGGCAAGATCTGTATATATTTGAGATGTTGTGGCCTTCATAGTCTATGTTATGCTTAGACCTAGCTGCTTTCAGTATCAGGTCCTTCACCGTGGTAATAGTGAGACTTAGTGATGATATCCCTGTTGGAGTTTTGCTGTGGTCTTGTGAGGGCTCTGTGAACCTGGTCCATTAGCAATAGATTAGGCTCAATTTCTAGAACCAGTGGTGAAAAAGGTCAGAAATAGTTTCTTCAAGATCTTTATAGGTTTCTGGTAAATTTTGTGATGCGCAGGTTAGATCTGCGCAATCTATTTTCCAGGTCCTCAATCTGATCTTCTAATTTACGGATATATGCTGTATTATCTTGAATTGAATTTTGGAGTAGGGGTATTTCTTCAACCACACTGTCCAATTTCTCTTCTATTTCGGCCGTTCTGCCTCCAATTTCTCTAAGGTCCTGCCTTAGTTCTGAAAGGGCGGATTTAAATTCTTCCTTAAAAATAGATTTAATTTGAATCAAAAGATCCTTATTAGGGCTATTCGAGCTTGCATCTCTGTGCTCTTCAAGTGAGCTAGTTGTGGGGCTGGCCATAATGGATGGGCCGTTTTTTTTTTTCCAAACCTTTTTGTTTTGCTTGGATTTTGAGAAGCATTCTTTTACAGTTTGGGTTTTATTTTTCATGGTGGAAGATTCACCTAACCACAAAGGAAGAGCTATTAGGAAGCTTAAGCACTTTACTGGATACTACTTCTTAGCTTCTAAAATTTGTCTCAGGAACTAGGGGAAGTTATGGGGGGATATGCTTAGTGCTAAGTGTTCATGCTAAATTGATATCATACAATGATGAATACCTGTGTTTTTGAGAAAGGGGGGCCCGTCATCCCTCCTCCCCCTATTCAATCAAGACTTCCATTCTTCCTCTGTAGTGAAGTGGTGTGAGCTAAGAGAGAAGGCGAAGTTTGAAATTGAGTTATATTGATTATGAGAAGCCTGCAGTTTCCTTTGTCTGATGACTTACAGACCTCTGAATGAGGTTCCCCAGTGATCCCAGACTGCTGCTGTGATGCAAACCGTCTAGGTTGGGGTAACAAACTTTTATGGAGGTCTGAAAAAGAAACCGCAATTCAAATCAGTACTTTTTTTATGTGAGTTTCATCACAAATTCTTATTTGAGTGTGTTGCAGTGCTGTTATCTGCAGAGATTATCAGCAGAGATGGTTTCACTTTCCCGCCTAACAGATGAGAGTGACAGTGTGCTCTGATCTTTACTGTATGCCTTATGTCTGTGATTAACAGTATTCTATGGCTCTAAGTTGTGACAGAACCCAATGTATGGCCCCCTCTGCCTAGTCGGTTCTATGTCCCACTGTAGTCCTAAATGAAGTACGGCAGTTATGCGTGGGGACCCCTTCCCTGCTTTCTTAGAATTTTTGCTGCGTAGCTTAAGCAGTTAAAATGGCCGTGTCACAAATGAGGCTCCACTACGTGGATCAAATTTAGCTCCTGTTCTGATCTTTGGTAAGACTACTCCGGGGCTGTTTGAATGACTGTGGGATCACTATCTCAGTATGCGTGAGGTTAGCGGTGTGAATGTCGACTGGATCTTACCCCTCTGATAGTGATTTGCTGGGAGTTGTAACGGGAGCTTCTGTATGCCTTAAGGTAATGCAGTGTTATGTCCCTCAGTCCGTAGCCAGCAAGGCTGGTCAGCGTTATGGCTCCTGCGCACCACCGGAGCGGAGCCCGGACCCTCCTGTAATGCAATCCCAGGTGTTCTCGGTGTACAGGCCCAGGGGCCGTTTACTGGACTTCGTCCTCCTGCTTCCGATCTCCCCCAAACTGGTAGGATATCGGGTTCCGCTGATGTCAAATGTTTCTATTGGGGATTGTGGCAGATGAAAATTAAAAAGTAATGTGATGTATTATAATGAAATAAACTTCAGGTAAGAGAGCCCTGAGTAAACACGTCTTCTCTCTTTACTGGCTAGCTCCGCCCTCCCACTTAAATGTATTTTAAATATATACATATATAATTTCTTGTAAAAAGATGTTAATAATGGTTTGGACAATGTTATGAGTTAAAAGTAAAAAAAAGGTATTGAAGGGGTTAATAATCAGAATACTGAAGGCAAATAGGAACACAGCTTCAGGCATTTAAGGCAGGGTGTAAGGGGCAGCCAATCATGTCCATGAATAAGGAACCACCGAAACATGTAGGACAGATTGGTTCCTAGCCATGAACTACCTGCAGAATTGTTTTTAAGGCTTGTTGCCACATTTGAGCGTTTTTCTGTCTTTTGCATATGGAATAATAAAGATCAGCTTTTTAAGGATTGCCGTGTTCTATCGTTTTTCATTGAATCACATATGTATGGTTCCATAGGAGGATGTAATTTGGGAATGATGTTTTAGGAATACTGTGAAGTGGTAATATAATTATTCACATTTATACACAAGGTGTATGTTTTATTGTTTGTTTTAAATATTTCTTAATCGTATCCTAGACCATAGGGAGACGTCCCAGGTCAGATTAGGCTGTTATCAATACACATTGTAACTAAGAGCAAAAATAAATATATCTTTTTCTGTGATAAATGAATATCAGCATCTTAAGTGTAATATACACTTTTATACCGATTAATTATTGATCTATAACACAGCATAGAGGAAGCTGTGTTTATTGGGATTGGCTGATACTAAATAGTCCAGCGCAAGTACAGGTGGCCCTCGGTTTACAACGGTTTCAATTTGCACCGTTTCAGAATAACAACCTTTTTTTCCAGTCGTCACTACTATTGAAAAGCATTGAGAAGCAGTGCATTGATTAAAATAGCCAGTAGGTGGAGCTGTCCGCTTGTGTTGCAGCAAAGCCAAGCAAGCCAAAATTAATCAGTTTAACCAGACCTGAGCCTATCGAGCAGATTTCAAAGGAACAAGATCTTCCTGTCTATAAATCGGTCCAGATTGGAATGCATAGAAATAACTGTTTGCAGAAAAATGCATGTGAAGTCAGTGTTGTGTGATTATTTTATTAGATTTATAATGCTGTTTCGCAAATGTTTTTGTTCATTTAACTTAGTTTAATTATATATTCTGTGTTGTGTGAATATTTTATTAGGTTTATAATGCTGTTTAGCATTTAAAGTCTTCATTTCAAAGCTTTAAAAATAACGTATTAGGTGTTACTTATGACAATTTTGAGAGGGGCCTGGAACCTAACTCCCTCACTTCCCATTGACTTACATTATAGACTGGGTTTCAATTTACAACGGTTTCGATTTACAACCATTCCTTCTGGAACCTAACCCCAGCGTAAACTGAGGGCTACCTGTATAAGCCTTGTTGTTAATAATGAAAAGAACACACTTAGCTTTGTAGAATTGTGTTTCAGGGCATCATAGTTTCTACAGTAGCATCAGAGTCAGGATCAGAATGGAGACGTCTTGCAAAATGTAACAGAAAAAGAAAAAAATTCCCCAATATAACAGTTTCAGTAGAGAAAAACAAAAGATATTATTATTTTTTTTTTTTTTTTAAAACAAAAAATAAAATAAAAAAGCAGGCAAAATTCATGAAAACAACGAGCAATAGAGGGGTAAAATAACTAAATTTTGGCGCCAAGAATGACGCATTACGCAAAAGGAAGTTAAAAAATGTGTTGGCGCAAAACCACACCAAAAAAACGACACAACTTGCATCACAACAAAAGCGATTTCGCACCAAACAACTAGCGTCACAGGAAATTACTATTTTGTACCAGGAATGACGCCATAAAAAACAGCATTTTGCGCCCTCGCAAGCCTAGATTTGCCTTGAAAAAATGAAAGTCAAATTAGAAAAAGACTGAACCCCAGGTAAGAAAAAAAGTTTAAATAAACTTCCCAAACATGATTCCTATACTGAAAATGTTTAGACTGCAAAGGGACATATACATAGACCCTGACTCATGGCAAATATAAGTAAAATACATATATTTAAAACTTTATATTAATACATAAAGCGCCAAACCATAGCTGAGAGTGTCTTAAACAATGATACATACTTACCGAAAGACACCCATCCACATATAGCAGATAGCCAAACCAGTACTTAAAACTAAGAGGAATAGAAGAAAATAGAGGGGCGCCTCATGTGTAGTATCATCAGATATAAAAGCCAGTAATATTAGTAGTAGAGCCAAATGGGTACTCACACACTTCACAAGCACACCAATGTGCTGGTAGTAGCAGGCTGCAGATTCATATAGGTGTGGCAGCTCACCTCTCAGGCAGTGCTGTGATGCTGGAGATGGAATGGGAGACACAGAGAAGGAAAAAAAGCACTACATGTGCAGACCATTAAAAATATAACTGACAATATTTTCAGTGGTACAAATGGTTATTCACATACTCCATGAGCACACTTATGTGCTGGTAGGAACAAGCTGCAAATTTTAGGCAGGTGTAGCAGCTCACCCCAAATCAGATTTCTTGATGCTGTAGTAGAAATGATTCCAATAGGCTACACAAGGTCCCAGGAGAGTAGGGAGACTCTTGTGTATCAGCAAGGCAGTAGGTAGGTCAAAATATCCACTCAAAAACGTATTTCCAATAAAATACAGATATTTATTAAAAACAAAAGGTAAAAATACACAACAAAACAGTTGCTGTGTTGAGTGGATAAAAAGGGGTTAACAATTACCCCAATAATGCAACGCGTTTCTCGGTTTTGGCACCGTTTCATCAGGCATATAATCATTCTTATTCCTACCTCTGCTTTATATAGCCAGCTAACAAACATTCCTCTCCTTTCAAAGGGGTGTGTTTACCAATTAATCACTGACACCTGTCTAAGGTGGCTAGCCTCCTAATTAGTATGTCTTACAAAATGTTGTGGAAATCTAATATGTGTGTATGTATACAAGAAACTTTCTTTCTGTTTAATCTATTATATAGATCTCCCAACAGTGATAATACATTCCTATATTTAGTAATCCAAACGGATAAAAAATAATAAAAGATAGATCGATACTAACCCGTATTGTGGATAGAAATATTCCTCCATTTATGTTGTTTATCCGAAAAACTATATATGTACATGTAAATGAACCATGTATACATATTATGTGTGTAAAGATTTAGTTTAGTTTGATTGTATGCTTACATTGTGATCGGCTTCATTTACCAGTGTCTACCACTTCTACACGGATTACACTTCCTGGTATCGGCTACATAGAGACTCCAATTGGTTGTTACATGTCTTCCCTCATCCTATAGTAATCGAGCCTTATGGGGGGGTGTGCACATATGTTTATTACATAGAGTACCTTTCAATATTATACACAGAGATCACGCTCCTCCACCAGCTGCAAGTGCCCATTGTATGCAACACCATATTATACATAGTGATCGCATATTTAGGCTAAAAAGTAAAGATAATTAAGAACTAATCTGTCCTCTTATTGAAACATCCTAACAATGTACCTTATAGGTACTACCGGAAGTTTCTATATTTCAGTGGCTTTGCCAACACTGCACACCACAAGCAATATATATGAGATCTATATAGAAACATTGACCCAATATTGACTTGGTTCAACTAGATGATATGCACTGTATCAAAATAGTGCACTAATGTCTCGATTTTTTAAATAATGTAATATTTAAATTAAATAGTATATTCGAGTATATTCGATCCCCAAATGTGATAAAAATCACACATAATGAAATATCAAAATAAAACCACGATTGGTGGAGCAAAACAATGAGTCCAATATATGAATATGAAAACAGAATTTTTAGTGCTGCTAACAAAATGTTAATAAATCCTTAAATAGTGCATTATGTGGTTTAGGATGTATCTTGGAATGTGATATTACGACTGAATGTGACAATAATATTCAAGTGATGTGATCCTCTAATGTGATACATTTGTGTCAAAATATACCTATTTGAAAATCAAAAAAATGAATTTAAGGTAAGTAATTTCTTACTACAATTTAAACTAAACAAGTAGTGTGCTAACCTAATTATGAGTGTCATCTATGTGTGAGGGGATTTAATGATATTAATAAGACAACTACACCTATAGTGCTGGTGTGAAGATAAAAGGTCTATTAGTGAAGAAGATGATTTTTAAAAAGCCGCTAGATCTATACCTCGTTCAGGCCAGAGGAAAACAGAGACTGGAATTTGAATAATCCAGTATGTTTCCCTCTGGCGTAAGCGAGTGTATCTATTGAATCCTATTTGTTTGGGAATATGTTCAAGGGGAAGGATAACAAAAGTATGGTGGTGTCCGTGGTGTTGGATCGTGCTGTATGCGGGAAATGCTATGTTTAAGTGATCTCTTTTTTGATATTTCTTAAATGTTCGCTCCACCTTATACGTATCTTCTGCAGGTGAGGCCTAAGTATTGCAGGCCGCATCTGCAGGTCAGAACGTAAATTATATATTCCATACTACAATCTAGTCTTCTCTTGATATGGAATATTTCTCCTGTGGTATGACACTTTATAGATGTACAACCATGTGTGATGTAACTACACATGAGACATCTTGGTTTATTGCATCTAAATGCTCCCAATTTGTCTCTTCTAGTCTTAGGAGATTTAACACTATGTATGCCATTTCTTTTTGATAATACTACTTTGCTTGGGCCGAATTTTTGCTTTAAAGTTGGCGCTATCCGGAAAACTGTCCGTGGGATCTTGCTAATGGTATTTTTAAGAATAGGATCTTTTAGTATTATCGGCCAATGTCTCTTTAGAATTTTTCTAATGTGGGAGTGTTCAGAGTTATACTGAGTTATAAAAAGAGAATCTTTCATGGAGGCCATTCCTAATTCATTAGGACTATCCAATCGGGGAGCTAAGATGGTGTTTCTATCTTCCCCCCTTGCCTTAAAAAAACTCTCTTTGATAAGCTCATTGGGGTAACAGATATTAACTATATTAACTATATTAACTATATGCTTACTTATGCGGGTGTCAGACAGTGATTACTATTGACACATTATATCTATATGTTTAATATACAAGCCTTTGAGAGCTTATTTGAACACATTTAATGCTGCTTATATGCAGTTCTACAGAATGAATTCCTGTTACGTATGTGACTTTTAGTGATAGGGAATCTATTTAGCAATCGGCTGACTGGGTTCAATCCCAGCAGTACGCAGGCAGGAGGACACCTTTGAGCGCATAGTCTGTGTGATTTGTGTGACTGTACCGATCCCTGGTTTCACTTTAGCTCATTCTGCTCTCAATTCAAGTTCATTAACATCGCTACCTAGGACACTTAGTCCTTTTTAAATGTTTTTTATTTATTTGTTGGATCAGTTATATATGATTATAGATAAGTGGATGGTGATTTCCCACCTATACCTATCTGATCCAATTATAGCTATAATTGTTTTGTCTTTGCATAATTGTTAAATAAAGTGTATATTTTAACTCACTTCACTCATATTATTATTAGTGCCTAATTCAGCACTTGGCTTCAATGCCAAAATCCCTTAACTTTTCTAAACCTATTGATATTCATCAAGTGATTTAATTCACACTATTGAATTTGTATCTTTAAGGGTACTGAGAATAGCTAGCGATGGCGGGCTATCTATACTCTACCATTGACTTTGATAAATGGAAACAAGAAGCCGAAAGGCTTTTCACCCTAAATGTAGGTAACATCTGTCCTGAAGCTTCCAATATTGAAGAAGCATTTAAAAGCATAGCTAAAATCATGAAAAAGCAAGTGAAATCATTTTGGGAAATCTTTAGCCTTGAGAACTATGTCAAAAACAAACTTATACCAAGGGGGTTAAGGATACAACTAGCGCCTTCCTTTCACATTCCTGATGAAAATTTCATCTTAAGATGGCAAAAAATCCTAACCCAATGCTCTCTTGATCTAATGAAGCTCACATTAGAATATGAAAGAAACCAATATGAGCAATTGACTAAATTAGTGGATAAGGCTAAAGTACAAACTAACAAGTTCACGTCACATAAAGATTTTGATGCTTTAGATCAAAAACTAAAATTCCATATTGACAAATTAAAAGAGGAATTAAGTGAAACTAAAAATAGAAAATTGCAGAGGGACTGGTCAGACCATCAGAAGGGAAATATATATAAAGCTAACTATAAGCGTAAAAATATCAGATACACACAAGACACTAGAGGACAAGGGAATGCATCTGAGAATTCCTCTACTGAATCTGAGATTTCAGATGAGGAGCCTATACAAACAACCAATACCAGTACATCCTTACCTATAACTGAACCCTCCATAACGAGGATTTTTTTAGAGAAGGATCTGTTCCCACCCAAAAAGGCAGTGAGAACAAGGCAGCAAACAAAAACAAAACCAAACAAAAAGAAGTAAAAGATGAGGGATTACAGATAATCAATCTGGCAGACATAGAGTTAAAAACTGAACACTATACTCTTTTATCAAAAGGTTTGTCATTTATCCCCACTCCTAAATATGACAACTTCAACTGGATTAAAGACACACACCTCTTTGCGAGAAAGTTAGCACTTCACAAATATCACAAGGAGGCTAATAAAGCATGCCTTTCTGATATGGGGGTTGAAGAGGAGGATCAAGAGATAGTGAACCTGATGATAACTTTACTTGATGAAAACGATGACACTGACCACACTAATACATCAAGTGTAGTAAAACCTAAGAGTACCTTTATGCCAGGCCATATCTAAATATCCCACAATTGACAAATTTGTCTCACTAGTAACCACAGAATTAGAAGCACTTAATTACAAAAGCAAAGCCAAGAAAAACCTGAGCTTTAAAGAAAGAAAGGCTCTAACTGATCTGAAAAATAATCATGAGATAACAATCAAAAATGCTGATAAGGGTGGTAACTTAGTCATTATGAAGAATACCCAATATAAAGAAATGTGTTTGAACATCCTAAATAACACAGAATATTATCAGACATTACCACAAGACCCCACGGTGAGATTTACTAAAGACCTCAAATCACTACTAGATAGGGGGTATGGTGAAAGACTAATCACCAAATCCGAATATCAATACATGTGCAACATGACCCCAAGGATAGCAACATTTTATAGCCTGCCCAAGATCCATAAGGATACTGAGACACCTCCGGGCAGGCCGATAGTGTCTGGTAACGGCTGCCTGACTGAAAATATCAGCACATATATTGACAAAAAGTTAAGAGACTTTGGGGCCTAGTTATCAAGCCGTCAACCTCAAATACGCTGGAATTCCGCAGCGTATTTGTGGCGAGGCTGATTCGCCTTAGTTATCAAAGGCTCGAGACCGGCAAAAGTAGAATTTTGTGACGTAAACTTCGATCCGCCGGACTCAGTCCGACACAGATCGATTCTTACGTCACTCCAGATGTTCCGCACACAAGTGCGGCACAATCTCACTACTTTTGCTAGTTATCAAAAAACTAGCAGGTACGCTCGGCACTTTTACGGCCCAGCGTACCTGGTTTTCAAAGCGCCAGCCTGGAGGCGGGCGGATCCCATAGGAATCAATGGGAGTCTGACCATAGCGAAAGTACAAGTTCGCTGCTGCCAGACATCCCATTCATTCCTATGGGAGCTGTCTACACCTAACACCCTAACATGTACCCCGAGTCTAAACACCGCTAATCTGACCCCCCCTACACCGCCGCAACTACATAAAGTTATTACCCCCTAAACCGCCGCTCCCGGAGCCCACCGCAACTATAATAAATGTATTAACCCCTAAACCGCCGCTCCCTGAACCCGCCGCAACCTATATTAAATGTATTAACCCCTATCCTGCCCCCCTACAACCGTCGCCACCTATAATAAATTTATTAACCCCTATCCTGCCCCCCACTACGCCGCCGCCACTGTAATAAAATGATTAACCCCTAAACCTAAGTCTAACACTAACCCTAACGCCCCCCTAACTTAAATATTAATTAAATAAATCTAAATAAATTAACTCTTATTAACTAAATGAATCCTATTTAAAACTAAATACTTACCTTTAAAATAAACCCTAATATAGCTACAATATAAATAATAATTATATTGTAGCTATCTTAGGATTTATTTTTATTTTACAGGTAACTTTGTATTTATTTTAGCTAGTTAGAATAGTTATTAAATAGTTATTAACTATTTAATAACTACCTAGCTAAAATAATTACAAAATTACCTGTAAAATAAATCCTAACCTAAGTTACAATTAAACCTAATACTACACTATCATTAAATTAACTAAATAAACTACCTACAAATAACTACAATTAAATACAATTACATAAACTAACTAAAGTACAAAAAATAAAAAAAGCTAAGTTACAAAAAATAAAAAATTAAGTTACAAACATGTTAAAAATATTACAACAATTTTAAGCTACTTACACCTAATCTAAGCCCCCTAATAAAATAACAAACCCCCCCAAAATAAAAAAAATCCCTACCCTATTCTAAATTAAATAAATTTCAAAGCTCTTTTACCTTACCAGCCCTTAAAAGGGCCATTTGTGGGGGCATGCCCCAAAAAGTTCAGCTCTTTTGCCTGTAAAAGAAAAATACAACCCCCCCCAACATTAAAACCCACCACCCACATACCCCTAATCTAACCCAAAACCCCTTACAAAAACCTAACACTAATCCCCTGAAGATCATCCTACCTTTAGTTGTCTTCACTCAGCCGAGCCACCGATGGAACTGAAGAGGACATCCGGAGCGGAAGAAGTTAATCCTCCAAGCGGCGCTGAAGAAATCTTCCATCCGATGAAGTCATCATCCATGCGGCGCTGAAGAAGTCTTCGATCCGGCCGATGTCATCTTCAAAGAGGCGCTGAAGAGGTCTTCTATCCGGGCGAAGTCATCTTCCAAGCCGGGTCTTGAATCTTCCTTCCGCCGACGCGGAACCACCTTCTTCACCGACGGACTACGACGAATGACGGCTCCTTTAAGGGACGTCATCCAAGATGGCGTCCCCTCAATTCCGATGGCTGATAGGATTCTATCAGCCAAACGGAATTAAGGTAGGAAAAATCTGATTGGCTGATGGAATCAGCCAATCAGATTGAGCTCGCATTCTATTGGCTGTTCCGATCAGCCAATAGAATGCGAGCTCAATCTGATTGGCTGATTGGATCAGCCAATCGGATTGAACTTGAATCTGATTGGCTGATTCCATCAGCCAATCAGATTTTCCTACCTTAATTCCGATTGGCTGATAGAATCCTATCAGCCAATCGGAATTGAGGGGACGCCATCTTGGATGACGTCCCTTAAAGGAGCCGTCATTCGTCGTAGTCCGTCGGTGAAGAAGGTGGTTCCGCGTCGGCGGAAAGAAGATTCAAGACCCGGCTTGGAAGATGACTTCGCCCGGATAGAAGACCTCTTCAGCGCCTCTTTGAAGATGACATCGGCCGGATCGAAGACTTCTTCAGCGCCGCATGGATGATGACTTCTTCGGATGGAAGATTTCTTCAGCGCCGCTTGGAGGATTAACTTCTTCCGCTCCGGATGTCCTCTTCAGTTCCATCGGTGGCTCGGCTGAGTGAAGACGACTCAAGGTAGGATGATCTTCAGGGGATTAGTGTTAGGTTTTTGTAAGGGGGGTTTGGGTTAGATTAGGGGTATGTGGGGTGGTGGGTTTTAATGTTGGGGGGGGCTGTATTTTTCTTTTACAGACAAAAGAGCTGAACTTTTTGGGGCATGCCCCCACAAATGGCCCTTTTAAGGGCTGGTAAGGTAAAAGAGCTTTGAAATTTATTTAATTTAGAATAGGGTAGGGATTTTTTTTATTTTGGGGGGGTTTGTTATTTTATTAGGGGGCTTAGATTAGGTGTAAGTAGCTTAAAATTGTTGTAATATTTTTAACATGTTTGTAACTTAATTTTTTATTTTTTGTAACTTAGCTTTTTTTATTTTTTGTACTTTAGTTAGTTTATGTAATTGTATTTAATTGTAGTTATTTGTAGGTAGTTTATTTAATTAATTTAATGATAGTGTAGTATTAGGTTTAATTGTAACTTAGGTTAGGATTTATTTTACAGGTAATTTTGTATTTCTTTTAGCTAGGTAGTTATTAAATAGTTAATAACTATTTAATAACTATTCTAACTAGCTAAAATAAATACAAAGATACCTGTAAAATAAATATAAATCCTAAGATAGCTATAATATAATTATTAATTACATTGTAGCTATCTTAGGGTTAATTTTACAGGTAAGTATTTATTTTTAAATAGGAATAATTTATTAAAGTATAGTGTAGTGTTAGGTGTAATTGTAACTTAGGTTAGGATTTATTTCACAGGTACATTTCTCTTTATTTTAGCTAGGTAAGCTATTAAATAGTTAATAACTATTTAATAGCTATTGTACCTGGTTAAAATAAATTGAAAGTTACCTGTAAAATAAATATAAATCCTAAGATAGCTACAATATAATTATTATTTATATTGTAGCTATATTAGGGTTTATTTTAAAGGTAAGTATTTAGTTTTAAATAGGATTCATTTAGTTAATAAGAGTTAATTTATTTAGATTTATTTAATTAATATTTAAGTTAGGGGGGGCCTTAGGGTTAGGGGTTAGACTTAGGTTTAGGGGTTAATCATTTTATTACAGTGGCGGCGGCGTAGTGGGGGGCAGGATAGGGGTTAATAAATTTATTATAGGTGGCGACGGTGTAGGGGGGGCAGATGAGGGGTTACTAGGTATAATGTAGGTTGCAGCGGTGTCCGGGAGCGGCGGTTTAGGGGTTAATACATTTATAAGAGTTGCGGCGGGGTCTAGGAGCGGCGGTGTAGGGGTTAATACATTTATAAGAGTTGCGGCAGGGTCTAGGAGCGGCGGTTTAGGGGTTAATACATTTATAAGAGTTGCGGGCAGGGTCTAGGAGCGGCGGTTTAGGGGTTAATACATTTATAAGAGTTGCGGCAGGGTCTAGGAGCGGCGGTTTAGGGGTTAGTAACTTTATTTAGTTGCGGGGGGCTCCGGGGGCGCCGGTATAGGGATAGAACAGTGTAGTTTAGTGTGAGTGCTTAGTGACAGGCTAGCAATAAAGCTGGGAAAAAGCCGAAGGGCAGCGAGATCGGATGAGTGATAAATCTCACAGTCCGCTGCTCATCGCCCCGCGGCTTTTTGACAGCTTTATTTGATAACTTAGGCGTATTTTTTTCAGGTCCGCCGGCGGCGAAGGTAGGCGAGCTTAGGCGGACGTATTGGGCCGGCGAAGCCAGAAAAGTAGACGGCTTGATAACTAGCCCCCTTTGTGTACACCCTTACTTCATATGTTCAGGACACAAAAGATGTTCTAAAGTGCCTAGAAAATATTTATGTACAAGAAAACACACTGTTGGCTAGTATAGATGTTGAGAGCCTGTACTCCAACATTTCCCATGATTTGGGCAGGGAGGCTATACAATACTTTCAAAAAACTGTCAATCCACGTGGTAATGAGAAAGATGCCTTTGTTCTTGAGCTGCTAGATTTTGTACTTCAACACAATTACTTTCTTTTTGACAATAAAATATATCGAAAAGTAGGGCACAGCAATGGGCACCTGCTGTGCACCTACTTATGCCAATCTCTTTCTGGGGTGGATAGAACATACACATATCCTTAATCAAGATGTTAATCCTTTCATGAAATATATGGATTTATACATTCGCTATATTGACAACGTCCTAATACTCTGGACAGGTTCTAAGGATGACTTCAAAAATTTAATTGATTGGCTTAATAATAACAGACATGGCATGCACTATACCTCTGCGCTTGAGGAGTCATGCATTCCATTCTTGGATCTAATGATCCAAAAAGAATCTGATGGTTCTCTAAGCGCAAAACTTTCAGAAAAAAGACATCCACGAATAGTCTACTAAATTGGAAAAGCCATCATCCAAAAGGCCAAAAGATGGGTATTCCCTATGGACAATATCTGAGGGCCAGACGCAATTGCAGCACCATGGAAGACTTTGAGTCTGAGGCAAAAGAACTGAGAAATAGATTTAAAGAAAAAAGGCTACCCTAACAGGTGCCTTAAAAAAGCTTATCAGCGTGCTAAAGCATTAGAGAGACCGCCTTTATTAGAGGAAAAAAATACTGGATGTAAATGCTAATACCAACAAAATCAGAATGATTGGTACTTTTGATGAGAAAAACAACACTATACGCAATATCTTCCAAAAACATTGGCATGTCCTACATGAAGACTCTGATTTGTTAGAGGTAGTCACTGAGAAACCCAATATAACAAATAGGAGATCTCAGAATCTAAAAGATATATTGACTAGAAGCCATTACTGTCAAGTGAAACAAAGAATATGGCTTCAGGAAACTAAGGGTTTCTTTAAATGTGGCAGGTGCCAAGCTTGCAAAAATATGGCACCAACAAAAACATTCACACATCCTCAAACAGGGAAAAATTACCAGATAAATGACTTCATGAATTGCAGAACAAAAAGAGTCATATATGTGGCGACCTGCAAGTGTCCCTTAATTTATGTAGGCGAAACCTCCCGTGAATTACGCACCAGAGTGTTAGAACATCTGGGAGACATAAAGTGGGACCGCAATGTACCGATAGCAAAACACATGTATAGTGTACATAAAGATGACAAATATCAAATACACTTTTTCGCTATCGAACAACTTAAATTGAAAGGGAGAAGAGGAGATATAAATAAGTTGCTCTTACAAAAAGAATGTAGGTGGATACATGAGTTAAAATCAGCATCCCCTAAAGGTCTTAATGAAGCAATATCATTCAAATGTTTCTTATAATATAGCAACTTTAGAGTCACTCCACTTGAGCATCATAAAACCATAATCTATTGTGGATACTCACATCTGTACAATCAAGATGTAAGTAACTATATACAAAGTGTTTAATATTTATATTATGAGTAACATTGGTCACCTCAGTATAAAATAAATACAATAATAAAATGAAATAACATATATACACCAACAATCTAATATGACACTACGATATGGTTACATAAGCTGCAAATGTTATAGATAGTAGCACTTAACTGATAAGCGATGGTATACAAAAAATGTTTGATTGTACTTTATAAGCTTATAACACACATGAATAAGCACATTGTTTATAATATGGACGATCACCAATGGGGCATTTGACTGGTGGCCCATTTATATGAACAGTGACACTAGGCATTAACTATATCATGTATCTGCATACTATATATATTTGATACTGAATTTGCCAATTGATATTAATATCAAAATTACTTATCAGCAAATAACCCCAATAGTGATATCTAACCTTCCTTAAGATATACTACAATGTGCAGAAATATTTAATATCTCTCAGTTCAATAACCTTCTTGTCGGCATTCTTAATTATAATACAATAATAAGAAACAAGTCCTTATTTGGATCATAATATGAATCTCAGAATGCACACATACATATCCATGTAAATAAAGTTCAATTACTGCATAATATCTTCCCTCTGCAATCTTTATGATCGATATTCTGTCCCAATTAATGATTTCACCAATAACAACAGACAATTTATCGTTATGACACTATAAGGATGATACCTACAAAAAAAGTTTGGGCGATTTTACAATACGAAATATTAAAAATTAAGTCGTCACACAGATGCGGGTAACACTTCCGCATACGCACTATGCTTCCATGGCAACGCAACAGTATATCTTGCTGTAAGTACGGCTGGACAGCCCCTATGCCCTGACAAAGTCACGCTACAGTGACGAAACGCGTCGGTGGGCGTGCCTTAGAGACGCGCATGTTATGAATTGAACGAACGGCTTGCTACACTTTAGCTCCTCAGAATACCATTTAGCCTATATAACGCCTAATGAAATATCGGTTAGAACCTAACTAAGCTAATACTACTAGCTTTATCAAGCACATTTGACCTAGTTCATATCAGGCTATTCATAAATTGGTTTCTGTAGGTAACTACTGAATAAGAAACATTACAGATATTAACTATATGCTTACTTATGCGGGTGTCAGACAGTGATTACTATTGACACATTATATCTATATGTTTAATATACAAGCCTTTGAGAGCTTATTTGAGCACATTTAATGCTGCTTATATGCAGGTCTACAGAATGAATTTCCTGTTATGTATGTGACTTTTAGTGATAGGGAATCTATTTAGCAATCGGCTGACTGGGTTCAATCCCAGCAGTACGCAGGCAGGAGGACGCCTTTGAGCGCATAGTCTGTGTGATTTGTGTGACTGTACCGATCCCTGGTTTCACTTTAGCTCATTCTGCTCTCAATTCAAGTTCATTAACATCGCTACCTAGGGACACTTAGTCCTTTTTAAATGTTTTTATTTATTTTTTGGATCAGTTATATATGATTATAGATAAGTGGATGGTGATTTCCCACCTATACCTATCTGATCCAATTATAGATATAATTGTTTGTCTTTGCATAATTGTTAAATAAAGTGTATATTTTAACTCACTTCACTCATATTATTATTAGTGCCTAATTCAGCACTTGGCTTCAATGCCAAAATCCCTTAACTTTTCTAAACCTATCTATATTTAGTAATCCAAACGGATAAAAAGTAATAAAAGATAGATCGATACTAACCCGTATTGTGGATAGAAATATTCCTCCATTTATGTTGTTTATCCGAAAAACTATATATGTACATGTAAAATGAACCATGTATACATATTATGTGTGTAAAGATTTAGTTTAGTTTGATTGTATGCTTACATTGTGATCGGCTTCATTTACCAGTGTCTACCACTTCTACACGGATTACACTTCCGGGTATCGGCTACATAGAGACACCTATTGGTTGTTACACGTCTTCCCTCATCCAATAGTAATCGAGCCTTATGGGGGGTGTGTGCACATATGTTTATTACATAGAGTACCTTTCAATATTATACACAGAGATCACGCTCCTCCACCAGCTGCAAGTGCCCATCGTATGCAACACCATATTATACATAGTGATCGCATATTTAGGCTAAAAAGTAAAGATAATCAAGAACTAATCTGTCCTCTTATTGAAACATCCTAACAATGTACCTTATAGGTACTACCGGAAGTTTCTATATTTCAGTGGCTTTGCCAACACTGCACACCACAAGCAATATATATGAGATCTATATAGAAACATTGACCCAATATTGACTTGGTTCAACTAGATGATATGCACTGTATCAAAATAGTGCACTAATGTCTCGATTTTTTAATAATGTAATATTTAAATTAAATAGTATATTCGATCCCCAAATGTGATAAAAATCACACATAATGAATATCAAAATAAACCACGATTGTGGAGCAAAACAATGAGTCCAATATATGAATATGAAAACAGAATTTTTAGTGCTGCTAACAAAATGTTAATAAATCCTTAAATAGTGCATTATGTGGTTTAGGATGTATATTATATATAATATATCTTGGAATGTGATATTACGACTGAATGTGACAATAATATTAAAGTGATGTGATCCTCTAATGTGATACATTTGTGTCAAAATATACCTATTTGAAAATCAAAAAAATGAATTTAAGGTAAGTAATTTCTTACTACAATTTAAACTAAACAAGTAGTGTGCTAACCTAATTATGAGTGTCATCTATGTGTGAGGGGATTTAATGATATTAATAAGACAACTACACCTATAGTGCTGGTGTGAAGATAAAAGGTCTATTAGTGAAGAAGATGATTTTTAAAAAGCCGCTAGATCTAATACCTCGTTCAGGCCAGAGGAAAACAGAGACTGGAATTTGAATATCCAGTATGTTTCCCTCTGGCGTAAGCGAGTGTATCTATTGAATCCTATTTGTTTGGGAATATGTTCAAGGGGAAGGATAACAAAAGTAATGGTGGTGTCCGTGGTGTTGGATCGTGCTGTGTCGGGAAATGCTATGTTTAAGTGATCTCTTTTGATATTTCTTAAATGTTCGCGCCACCTTATATGTATCTTCCTGCAGGTGCGGGCCTAAGTATTGCAGGCCGCATCTGCAGGTCAGAACGTAAATTATATATTCCATACTACAATCTAGTCTTCTCTTGATATGGAATATTTCTCCTGTGGTATGACACTTTATAGATGTACAACCATGTGTGATGTAACTACACATGAGACATCTTGGTTTATTGCATCTAAATGCTCCCAATTTGTCTCTTCTAGTCTTAGGAGATTTAACACTATGTATGCCATTTCTTTTTGATAATACTACTTTGCTTGGGGCCAATTTTTGCTTTAAAGTTGGCGCTCATCCCGGAAAACTGTCCGTGGGATCTTGCTAATGGTATTTTTAAGAATAGGATCTTTTAGTATTATCGGCCAATGTCTCTTTAGAATTTTTCTAATGTGGGAGTGTTCAGAGTTATACTGAGTTATAAAAAGAGGATCTTTCATGGAGGCCATTCCTAATTCATTAGGACTATCCAATCGGGGAGCTAAGATGGTGTTTCTATCTCCCCCACTTGCCTTAAAAAAAACTCTCTTTGATAAGCTCATTGGGGTAACCCTTTTCTCTAATCTGGTAATCAAGACCACTGATTGTTCATCATACAGGGTTAATGTACTACAGTTCCTTCTGATCCATCTGAATTGACTATAGGGGATGTTGGTCTTCCAGCTATTCAGGTGGTTGCTGGAGAAGTGGAGGAAGTTATTGCTGTCCCACCTCCTTGAAATAGGTGGAAGACACAACATCCCCTACGTCATCCCATCTGAGACAGACATCTAAAAATTCAATCTGTTCAGCCCTGTAAATTATAAGTGAATGACAAGCCCATATTGTTAGAATTGACATGACTAGCGAATAGTATAGCTTCATCTGTGGTTCCCTTCCATATAAAAATGAGGTCATCAATGTAACGGCCATAGAATAACAGGTTTGCCACCCAGTTAGAATTATAAATGTAGCGGTCTTCAAGACACCCATAAAGAGGATTAGCAAAAACTGGGGCAAACCTGTACCCATGGCCGTTCCCTTTGAATTTGAAGATAGTAAGTCCAGTCTAGAAATTGATAATAGTTATGTGACAATATGTATTCTAAACTAGTAATGATGAAATCCTGTTGTACTGAGGGAAGATAAATGTCATTATTAAGATATTCCCTTATTGCATCGACCCCTAGAATGTGATCAATATGGAGTAAAGGGCCCCCACATCACAGCTTAACCAAAAATAATGTTCTCCTCTTTTGACATTCTGAAGCTTGTTTAATAGATCTGTGGTATCTCGAATTGTAGACGGTAATTTATTGACATATTTTGTAATAAAAGATCAATGTAACTCTGATAGACAGTCCATCAAGCTGTTATATTCCCCGAGATTAAGGGTCTACCTGGAGGTGAGGTTCGGTTTTTGTGAATTTTTGGTAGTGTTAATAGAATGGAATGGCTTGGGTGGTCTGGTAAAAGGTATTGTTTTTTTCCTTTTTGCTTAGGACCCCCTTATTGAGGCCATCCAATATTAAATTCTTAGAATTTCAACTATATGGTTGTTGTGGGATCACTATCGAGTTTCTTGTAATATTCGAGATCAAATACTATACGTTTTAGCTTTGGAGATATAGTCAGGTAGTCCTGTAGGACTATCCCCCCACCCATATCCGCCTGTCGGTATTACCAGATTTTTATTTGTCAATTAGTTGATTCAAAGCTTTTTGTTCATTTGGCTAAATTTTCTTGTGTTTGTTTTTGTGACTACTGGTTTTGATCTTGCTTTGTTTATGGAATAATTTATTCAGATCTTCTAAAACTAGCTGTTGGAAAAGATCAATAAATGATCCCTCCTCTCTGGGGGGTTAAATGTGGAAGGTAGTGCTAAGTTGGTGTGTGCAATCTGTTCAAATAAATTATTTGTGAGATCAAGAGGTTCTGTATAGATGATTTGTGTCAAGTTTCTGGGGTCCATATTATCTGTAAGTATTGGTGTGCCATCTAATTTATGTTTTCTTAGTTGTTTTGCTGCAAAATATCTCTGTAAGGAGAGTTTTCTTGTGAAAGAATTAATGTCTACAAATAAATTAAATATATTCGGCTGATTGGGGGGGGGGCAAAAGGATAAAACCTCTACCTAAAATTCTAATCTGGTCATCTGTGAGTGTGCAAGATGATAAATTGAAAATACCTTCTTTTAATCTCTGTAGCTTTGTTTTTTTTGAGGGTGTGCCCTCTCCCTCTCCTCCCTAATTTGGGAATTATCTTTTCTTGTTGTTCACTGTTGTTTTCATTTTGTCCCACAATGGGGCCAGTGGTCTCTCCCCTAAAAAATGATTCCCAACAGAGGTGGAAGGTCTTTCTTGTCGGGAGTGTTGTTCAATCGGGCTGTGAGGAGAGTTATCATTAGTATCTGATAATACATGAAATGTATTCTGTATTGGGGTCTCATAGAAATTGTGGGGGGGTACTTACATGTTCATTGCTATGTTCCCAATGATTTCTATCCTTTTGCCCATATTGCACCCTCTCAGATTGTCTATAAAATTGGTGATTTTCAAAATGTCTGGTTTGTGGAGTACAATTAACCCCATTGTAATGATTGGAATTTGTGTGACACTCTATTGTTTCTCATGGTGATTAGTTCGTGGGTTTCCAATTTGCTTGTGGTTGCTGTCTATTGTAATTTGAATTACTAGATGAACTTTCTTGTGTTCTCCAATTAGTGTTTTCTAGGATTAAAACCCCCGTTATGTCCATAATTGTTGTGAGTCCTAGCTGTATTGAAATTTTGTTTGTCAAAAAGATGACTATTTGGATATGAATTCCCTTTCACTGTTGGGAGACCTGTTTTGACCATTATTTGTTTATTCTTATTCATATTCTTCCTATTTTGTACTACCTTCCAATTAGAAATCTTTTGTGTCAGTTGTATTTGTGTCACTTTTTTTGTTGTATGTGTATACAATCCCCTTACTATAGTCCTCTTCATCTCTAGCTAATTTGGAATTTTTCCTTTCAATTAGTTCCTTCTGATAGTCATCAGATGATTTTATTGTAAGGCTACTAAGTCTTGGATACTCGGGGTGTCCCTTAATTTATCAAGCTCTAATTGAACTTTTTCAATTTCTTTGGCCAGTGTCATCCACCAGTTGTTGTCTGTGGCTAATTAGAAGGGTCTATAAGTTGGAAGGAACAGTTATCCAAAATAGAAAAACCATTTTTCAAGGAGGGTACTGTCATTTATTAAACGAACATTCTTGAAAACCCTCAAACCTCTAGGGATCTGCTTTTTATCCTTATACTTTTAAGTGTATCCAGATCCCACCATGTCTGTTCACGGTCTTAAGTAACCCCGTCGTAGTGTGGAAAACAAACCCTCAATGGATGTAGTCTATAGATGGTAGATCTGAACCCTGATTTATGCTGTTCTCGTGGGAAATCCATCTAGTGGATCTTTCTGATAGAGATAGCATGATAAGGCGAGAATGAGCAGCTCCCCTCAATATCTATCTGAAACAGATTGAGATATAGAGAAATATGTGTATATATAGCCTTACAGGCAAAATAAGGGGGCGCTAATGATAATGGAGGATAATAATGTGGATCTATATAATCTATTAAAAAAAATACAATTAAATTGGTAAAATGTGTGGTTAAATACAAATTACTAAAATCCTCTCTAAATGAGAGAAAAAAGGTTGGCATAAGTCAAGGCAAAAAAAGTCATTCCAAAGCCAAGCAGAATGCCCTCAGCTCCTCGCCGACTGGTCCGGGTATATACTATAGGAATAGAAGAAAATAGAGGGGCACCTCATGTGTAGTATCATCAGATATTAAAAGCCAGTAATATTAGTAGTAGAGCCAAATGGGTACTCACACAATTCACAAGCACACCAATGTGCTGGTAGTAGCAGGCTGCAGATTCATATAGGTGTGGCAGCTCACCTCTCAGGGCAGTGTGATGTGATGCTGGAGATGGACTGGGAGACACAGGAGAAGGAGAAAAAAAGCACTACATGTGCAGACCATTAAAAATATAACTGACAATATTTTCAGTGGTACAAATGGGTTACTCACATACTCCATGAGCACACTTATGTGTTGGTAGGAACAAGCTGCAAATTTTAGGGCAGGTGTAGCAGCTCACCCCAAATCAGATTTCTTGATGCTGTAGTAGAAATGATTCCAATAGGCTACACAAGGTCCCAGGAGAGTAGGGAGACTCTTGTGTATCAGCAAGGCAGTAGGTAGGTCAAAATATCCACTCAAAAACGTAATTCCAATAAAATACAGATATTTATTAAAAACAAAAGTTAAAAAATACACAACAAAACAGTTTGCTGTGTTGAGTGGATAAAAAGGGTTTAACAATTACCCCAATAATGCAACGCGTATTTCTCAGGGTTTATTGGCACTGTTTCATCAGGCATATAATCATTCTTATTCCTACCTCTGCTTTATATAGCCAGCTAACAAACATTCCTCTCCTTTCAAAGGGGGTGTGTTTACCATTTAATCACTGACACCTGTCTAAGGTGGCTAACCTCCTAATTAGTATGTCTTACAAAATGTTGTGGAAATCTAATATGCGTGTATGTATACAAGAAACTTTTCTTTCTGTTTAATCTATTATATAGATCTCCCAACGAGGGAGGAGAGGGAGAGGGGCACACCCTCAAAAAAACAAAGCTACAGAGATTAAAAGAAGGTATTTTCAATTTATCATCTTGCACACTCACAGATGACCAGATTAGAATTTTAAGTAGAGGTTTATCGTTTTGCCCCCCAATCAGCCGTATATATTTAATTATTTGTAGACATTAATTCTTTCACAAGAAAACTCTCCTTACAGAGATATTTTGCGGCAAAACAACTAAGAAAACATAAATTAGATGGCACACCTATACTTACAGATAATATGGACCCAGAAACTTGACACACAATCATCTATACAGAACCTCTTGATCTCACAAATAATTTATTTGAACAGATTGCACACACCAACTTAGCACTACCTTCCACATTTAACCCCCCCAGAGAAGAGGGATCATATATTGATCTTTCCAACAGCTAGTTTTAGAAGATCTGAATAAATTAAGCCATAAACAAAGCCAAGATCAAAACCAGTAGTCACAAACAACACAAGAAAATTTGGCCAAATGAACAAAAAGCTTTGAATCAACTAATTGCCAATAAAAATCTGGTAATACGACAAGCGGATAAGGGTGGGGGGGATAGTCCTACAGGACTACCCTGACTATATTCTCCGAAGCTAAACGCATAGTATTTGATCTCGAATATTACAAGAAACTAGATAGTGGATCCCACAACAACATATAGTAGAATTCTTAAGAATTTAATATTGGATGGCCTCAATAAGGGGGGTCCTAAGCAAAAAGGAAAAACAATACCTTTTACCAGACCACCCAAGCATTCCATTCTATTATCACCTACCAAAAATTCACAAAAACCGAACCTCACCCCCAGGTAGACCCATAATCTTGGGGATTAACAGCTTGACAGACCGTCTATCAGAGTACATTGATCTTTTATTACAAAAATATGTCAATATATTACCGTCTTACATTCGAGATACCACAGATCTATTAAACAAGCTTCAGAATGTCAAAAGAGGAGAACATTATTTTTGGTTAAGTTGTGATGTGGGGGCCCTTTACTCCAATATTGATCACATTTCTAGGGGTCGATGCAATAAGGGGAATATCTTAATAATGACATTTATCTTCCCTCAGTACAACAGGATTTCATCATTACTAGTATAGAATACATATTGTCACATAACTATTTTTCAATTTCTAGATGACTACTATCTTCAAATCAAGGGGAACGGCCATGGGTACCAGGTTTTGCCCCCAGTTTTGCTAATCTCTTTATGGGTGTCTTTGAAGACCGCTACATTTATAATTCTAACTGGGTGGCAAACCTGGTATTCTATGGCCGTTACATTGATGACCCTCATTTTTATATGGAAGGGAACCACAGATGAAGCTATACTATTCACTAGTCATCTCAATTCTAACAATATGGGCTTGTCATTCACTTATAATTTACAGGCTGAACAGATTGAATTTTTAGATGTCTGTCTCGGATGGGATGACGTAGGGGATGTTGTGTCTTCCACCTATTTCAAGGAGGTGGACAGCAACAACTTCCTCCACTTCTCCAGCAACCACCTGAATAGCTGGAAGACCAACATCCCCTATAGTCAATTCAGATGGATCAGAAGGAACTGTAGTACATTAACCCCTGTATGATGAACAATCAAAAGGTCTTGATTACCAGATTTAGAGAAAAGGGTTACCCCAATGAGCTTATCAAAGATAGTTTTTTTAAGGCAAGGGGGGGAAGATAGAAACACCATCTTAGCTCCCCGATTGGATAGTCCTAATGAATTAGGAATGGCCTCCATGAAAGATCCTCTTTTTATAACTCAGTATAACTCTGAACACTCCCACATTAGAAAAATTCAAAAGAGACATTGGCCGATAATACTAAAAGATCCTATTCTTAAAAATACCATTGGCAAGACCCCACGGACAGTTTTCCGGAGAGCGCCAACTTTAAAGCAAAAATTGGCCCCAAGCAAAGTAGTATTATCAAAAAAAATGGCATACATAGTGTTAAATCTCCTAAGACTAGAAGAGACAAAGTGGGAGCATTTAGATGCAATAAACCAAGATGTCTCATGTGTAGTTACATCACACATGGTTGAACATCTATAAAGTGTCATACCACAGGAGAAATATTCCATATCAAGAGAAGACTAGATTGTAGTATGGAATATATAATTTACGTTCTGACCTGCAGATGCGGCCTGTAATACTTAGGCCGCACCTGCAGGAAGATACTTATAAGGTGGAGCGAACATTTAAGAAATATCAAAAAGAGATCACTTAAACATAGTATTTCCCGACACAGCACGATCCAACACCACGGACACCACCATACTTTTGTTATCACTCCCCTTGAACATATTCCCAACCAAATAGGATTCAATAGATACACTCGCTTACGCCAGAGGGAAACATACTGGATATTCAAATTCCAGTCTCTGTTTCCCTCTGGCCTGAACGAGGTATTAGATCTAGCGGCTTTTTAAAAATCCTCTTCTTCACTAATAGACCTTTTATCTTCACACCAGCACTATAGGTGTAGTTGTCTTATTAATATCATTAAATCCCCTCACACATAGATGACACTCATAATTAGGTTAGCACACTACTTAGTTTAAATTGTAGTAAGAAATTACTTACCTTAAATTCATTTTTTTGATTTTCAAATAGGTATATTTTGACACAAATGTATCACATTAGAGGATCATATCACTTTAATATTATTGTCACATTCAGTCGTAATATCACATTCCAAGATATATTATATATAATATACATCCTAAACCACATAATGCACTATTTAAGGATTTATTAACATTTTGTTAGCAGCACTAAAAATTCTGTTTTCATATTCATATATTGGACTCTAAATTGTGTTTTGCTCCACAATTGTGGTTTATTTTGATATTCATTATGTGTGATTTTTATCACATTTGGGGATCGAATATACTATTTAATTTAAATATTACATTATTTAAAAAAATCGAGACATTAGTGCACTATTTTTGATACAGTGCATATCATCTAGTTGAACCAAGTCAATATTGTGTCAATGTTTCTATATAGATCTTCATATATATTGCTTGTGGTGTGCAGTGTTGGCAAAGCCACTGAAATATAGAAACTTCCGGTAGTACCTATAAGGTACATTGTTAGGATGTTTCAATAAGAGGACAGATTAGTTCTTGATTATCTTTAATTTTTAGCCTAAATATGCGATCACTATGTATAATATGGTGTTGCATACGGTGGGCACTTGCAGCTGGTGGAGGAGCGCGATCTCTGTGTATAATATTGAAAGGTACTCTATGTAATAAACATATGTGCACACACCCCCATAAGGCTCGATTACTATTGGATGAGGGAAGACATGTAACAACCAATAGGAGTCTCTATGTAGCCGATACCCGGAAGTGTAATCCGTGTAGAAGTGGTTGACGCTGGTAAATGAAGCCGATCACAATGTAAGCATACAATCGAACTAAACTAAATCTTTACACACATAATATGTATACATGGTTCATTTACATGTACATATATAGTTTTTCGGATAAACAACATAAATGGAGGAATATTTCTATCCACAATACGGGTTAGTATCGATCTATCTTTTATTATTTTTTATCCGTTTGGATTACTAAATATAGGAATGTATTATCACTGTTGGGAGATCTATATAATAGATTAAACAGAAAGAAAGTTTCTTGTATACATACATGCATATTAGATTTCCACAACATTTTGTAAGACATACTAATTAGGAGGCTAGCCACCTTAGACAGGTGTCAGTGATTAATTGGTAAACACACCCCTTTGAAAGGAGAGGAATGTTTGTTAGCTGGCTATATAAAGCAGAGGTAGGAATAAGAATGATTATATGCCTGATGAAACGGTGCAAAACCGAGAAACGCGTTGCATTATTGGGGTAATTGTTAACCCCTTTTTATCCACTCAACACAGCAACTGTTTTGTTGTGTATTTTTACCTTTTGTTTTTTAATAAATATCTGTTTTCATTGGAAATACGTTTTTGAGTGGATATTTTGACCTACCTACTGCCTTGCTGATACACAAGAGTCTCCCTACTCTCCTGGGACCTTGTGTAGCCTATTGGAATCATTCTACTACAGCATCAAGAAATCTGATTGGGGTGAGCTGCTACACCTGCCTAAAATTTGCAGCTTGTTCCTACCAGCACATAAGTGTGCTCATGGAGTATGTGAGTAACCATTTGTACCACTGAAAATATTGTCAGTTATATTTTTAATGGTCTGCACATGTAGTGCTTTTTTTCCTTCTCTGTGTCTCCCATTCCATCTCCAGCATCACAGCACTGCCTGAGAGGTGAGCTGCCACACCTATATGAATCTGCAGCCTGCTACTACCAGCACATTGGTGTGCTTGTGAAGTGTGTGAGTACCCATTTGGCTCTACTACTAATATTACTGGCTTTTATATCTGATGATACTACACATGAGGTGCCCCTCTATTTTCTTCTATTCCTCTTAGTTATACACGGACCAGTCAGCGAGGAGGAGGCAGCCACCACAGGGCATTCTGCTTGGCTTTGGAAAGGACTTTTTTTGCCTTGACTTTGCAACTTTTCTTTCATTTAGAGAGGATTTAGTAATTTGTATTTAACACACATTTACCAATTTAATTGTAATTTTTAAATAGATTATATAGATCCACATTATTACCTTCCATTATCATTAGCGCCCCCTTAATTTGCTGTAAGGCTATATATACACAGTACTTAAAACTATCAGCAGAGGTAATGGTATATAAGAGTATATCGTCGATCTGAAAAGGGAGGTAGGAGATGAATCCCTACGACCGATAACAGAGAACCCTTGAAAAGATTTCCCTTGAGAGAAACCATAAAATCAATAGGCGATACTCTCTTTACATCCCTCTGACAAACACTGTACTCTGAGAGGAATTGGGCTTCAGAATGCTTAGAAGCGATTATCATAGAAGAAAGAATAAAAATCAAGCTCAAACTTACTTCACCACCTCCATAGGAGGCAATGTTTGTAAAACTGAGTTGTGGGGTGTGGGTGGGAGGTGTATTTATAGGCATTTGAGGTTTGGGAAACTTTGCCCCCTCCTGGTAGGAATGTATATCCCGTATATCATTAGCTCATGGACTCCTGCCAATTACATGAAAGAAACATAGTTTACGGGTTTACGAATAGCCAGTGAAGTTTTAAATGGAGGCTATTTTAATGTTACACCTATGTGGGGAAGCTATATGTTTAAAGGGGTCGTAGGATGGTTTTCCCATACACATTGTTTTCTTTTTTTTCTGCCAGTAATCTAGTAGAGATTTTTCTAAATTTCCATATAACTGGCAATGTGTGCTCTATGCCCTGGTTTCTCAACAGCCGTCCAGTACTGGGCCATGACAGCTCTGCAGATGGGCCAGGACCCAACATGCCCCCACTGCATACTCTTGACAGGTCCACCACTCCACACTTCAGGCAGGCCTTTCAGAGTGCCATTGCACATATGTGTGGGGTCCTGGGCATGTAGCGGCAGCTCAATAAGAGGACAGCACGGGAATAAGGAGCAGACAGGACTGAACAACAACAACAATGTATAAGTGTGTTTATATATATATATATATATATATATATACACACACACACACACACATATAACTACTGGACCTTGGATATGTCTGGCATAATTTTACCAGGCCTTGAGGACACGTGTAGAGAAAGAGAACCACTGCTCTATGCAACAGCAGCCTATGACATTCCATGGGCTCTTTGCACAGACCTGCTCCTGCATCAGTTCACAACATGGTGACTCGCAAGATATCATTTACTGGAGACCTGGTAATGTACAGCACAACATCTTTGGAACTGGTATCTCATTGTTGTGCACTGATGCAGGGGCAGGTCTGTGCAAAGAAGCCCACAAAATATAAAGCATCGTCCTCATCTAAGCTGCGCTTCGTTATATGGAGCTGCTAGAACTGTGTAGTTAGCCATAAGATGACTTGCTGAAAAACAGAAATCATAACAGCTGAAATTCTCACAGCCTGCTATGCTTTCATTTTATAACATCTCCTTCGCACAAGTTCATGTAAACTCGTCCGTGTGCTTTCCCAGGACCCCTTTCTTTGTGATAGCGCATGCCTTCACTTTGTTGCTGGTGTGCACAACAGATTTGCATATGGAAAAGAATTGGAGAGAGTGAGTATGCTAGCCTCAAGCACAGCTCAGCCCTTTCCTTGTGGAGTGCCCGCACTATCCAGAGTAATTTCAGGAGCAGGAAATAAAAAGATAAAATATATTAAATTTATTGTTTTTCAATATATCTTTATATATCTAGTTTTGTTACGTAGGGCTGAGTGTGGCTGGAAGGCCTTAATTAAACCTCTGCAAAAGAACAGAGCACGAGTGTGGCTGGTAGGCTTCAATTAACTTCTGTAAAACATAAGGACCTAAGTGTGACGGTGAGGATCTATAAAACAATAGTGCTTGGGGTTGGGTGTAAGGCTTTACTTAACTTTTGCAAAAACATAAAATCTGAGTGTGGCTGGAAGGCTCTCATTAAATTAACTCCTGCAAAAGAACAGTGTTTGAGTCTGAGTGTGCCACCAGCATAGCTGTGCCCCCCCCCCCCCCCCAGTTAGCCTTGCATGTTCATCTTGGAGGACTGGTACACAATTAAAAGTGGCTATGGGAGTTCTGGAATGAGAGGTTTGGTTGAATACCTAAGCAGCCACTGTGGAAAAGGAAACTTAGAACTTGATTAATCTAGAGCTAATATACTAACAGAAGATAACCTGCATGAATACAGGGACTTCCTTATAAGGGGAATAAGGGAAAGCTCAATTTTTCATAGAATAAAAATCAAGTGAAGTATCTGTTACGAATACACCTTTCTTTTGAGGAAGTTACATTTTTATTATATGCTGTGCTAAGAGGATTATTCCCTGACTTTGTTTTTTTCATATTGGGACTGTGTCTGGGAACATTGATATAATCTGAAATATTCTCTTTATAGAGGAATTGGTATTTCTCTTTTTTTCTTTTTGTTGTTTCACTCTTTTTTTTTTTTTTGATGTAAACCCAGATTGTGTAATCTTTTGCAACTAACTCCCTGTCAGTATTATTCTGTTAATCTAGAGAAGGGAATTACAATATAGATAAGGGCTCTTTCTGCTCCAAGAGTGTAGATTGATAAAAAAAAAAAGCTTGCGTTTTCTGTTTTTCTTTTGGAAATTGGCATATGTGCTAGACTAAATTTTTAAGCTTTGTTTTGAAATACGTGAACAGGTGTTTACTTGCTTAGTATTTTCTGATTTAATATTTTTGTGCTTTAACTTCACGTCTTTTTTTCTTTTTTTTTGAGCACGAAGCTCACAATATCACGAGGGGTAGGAAACTAGGATTGATATACACTTCCTGTTTTTTTTTTGTTTTTTTTTTGCACACGAAGCTCACAATATCACGGGGGTAGGACACTACGATTGATATACACTTCCTGTTGTTTTGCTCCTATAAACTGTTAATGGATGGATAAATATATAAATAAAAATAAGTCACCAAAAATTGCTACTAAAAGCCGCACACAGGATAAGTGAGATAAATCTACTTTAGACACTGTCGAATTATTTAATGAGGAACATATCACGCAAAATTGCACAAATCTAGATTTATTGGAAGCAAATGAATGCACTGCTCTCACCTAAATTTTATCTCATTCGAATAGCATAACTACATTATCTAATGAAGTTAAACAGTACGCTAACCGACTAACACATGTGGAACAGGGAGTGTCAGAACTTGAAGACATGAAAAATTCCCCGTCAACAAATAACTCAAACAATCACTAAATGTAATACTCGTGGGATACTCCTCTATCGGATCAAACTCGGCCAGTAGTCTTGTTATCCCGGCGTCGAGCCGGAATGATAGGGAATATCCCAGAGCAGAGTAGGTTTGCAAGATTAGATAAATGGCACTCACCACAGGCAGGACAGTCCTTGGCAGAAACAGGCAGAAAACCAGAGACAAACCACTAGGCTGGTCAGGGCAGGCAAGGGTTTGGGCAACAGTAAGGCAGTACAGGGGTAAAGCACTAGGATGGTCAGGCAGGCAGGGTTTGGCAATAGTAAGGCAATCCAGGGCAGATAGGGGTTAACAGGTAGAGTGGTCAGACAGGCAGAGTTACGCAACAATATCAATCCAGCAGTTAAGGGTTAAAGAGGCAGAGTTGGCAAACAAGCAGAGTTCTGCAACAGTATCAATCCAGCAGTTAGGGGTTAAAGAGGCAGAGTGGTCAGGCAAGCATGGGGTCAGCAACTAAATAACAATCCAGCATACAAATCAATAACACCCAGGAGAACAGTAAGTAACACCTATACTTGGGCAGTGATAGGTAGGACTGAAGTTACTTACATAGGCGCAGGATTTCCGCGCCACAGGAGATCCAGACCGCTTCTGAAGTTGGAAGCCGTGCTGGCGATGACGTCCGTAACCTCGCACGGCAGAGAGGATCCGACTGCCCCCCTAGGCAACAAGTAGACAGCAGGCGCTGCATCCCTAGCTACACTAGGTGGCGCGGCGCGTACATAGCCCGCCCTCAAGGGTTCCCCTCCAGGAACGCAGGAGTCGGCCTCAAAAGGATGAGCAACATGGAATCTAGAAACCAAGGATGGAGGCATGCACATCCACGGGCCAGGAACCCAGGAACGATCCGCCACAGAGGTACCCGTTCCAATGTACCAGATACTGCAAATGTCCTGCGCCTGTATCATGGAGTCCAGGATCTTAGGCAACCTCATATTCAGGGTCACCACGGACCCAGGAGCGGAGGAGGAGGAGCTCAGAGCTGGGTATATCTATTCTTGATAGATAATAATAGAGAACAAGAGGGGTGCCTCATGTGTTCATCAATATATCCTTATATGTGAAATCAAAGATTAAAAAGCCAAATGGGTACTCACAATTGGCCCAAGTACACATTATGTACTAGTAGGAGCTGGCTGGTATTCTTCAGGGTGTACCAGCTAAACATCTACAGGTGCAGAGTAGATAGTGCAGGGGGATCTTTGTCACAATATGTGCTGAAGGATAGTCAGAAGCAGTGTGTAAAACTGCTATAGAAGGTAATGAACCAAAGCTTGTATAAAACAAGTTCAGTTTTATAAAACAAATGTTGATAAGTTTAAAACAATAGCAAGCAAATTTAAAAATCATGCAACGCGTTTCTCAACCTAGCATGGGGTTGTTTCATCAGGCATAATGATCCTTCTAACTGACAATCCATTTAAACAGAGCTTGATCCAATAGTGAATCAGGACACACCCCAAATGGTGCGTTACTAGGCCTGTTATTAACCTCTTAAAGGACATATGACGGAATTTTTCCGTCATAAAACAATTGGAGCAAACTGAAAGCTGTGTCCTTAAAGGGTTAATTAGTG
Source organism: Bombina bombina (assembly GCF_027579735.1). Lineage (NCBI taxonomy): Eukaryota > Metazoa > Chordata > Amphibia > Anura > Bombinatoridae > Bombina > Bombina bombina. The sequence continues at coordinate 252,751,258 of NC_069504.1, read as the reverse complement.
TATAAACAGGCTAATAACATCAATGTATACATATATATATAAATAAATCACAGTGCCTAAATAATATTGACAATAATGAATAGTTGTTCACCCATGAATATTAGCAATATTTTATGCGAGCAAACAAAGCCTAAAACAATATGAGACAGTGCTTATTGATATTTGCAGGATATAGTCCTCCAACATGAGTACTTATTTTAACAGAAATACAATGTATAGCTTTCAATTATTCCAATCATATATAACATGAAATTATTGCTTATGAGTCTCCACAGTTTTTAGCAAAAATGATCTTACAAATATAATTAGTCTAGAGTATACATTTGGTTTAGTTATGTGATATATTGTGAATCACTAGCATTAGTACAACACCTCTATCAATTGTAGATTGCAGTGTTTCGTTTGTAGTAAGTTTTTTTTGGTACTCCTCATTCCTCTAGATATTTAACACATACTTAGGATTTGGGACTGTTCTAAAACGATTTCTTGTGAAAAACTTTCTATATTGTTTAAAGTGAGAGGTTAGGTGGTGTGCAGTACAATGCATGTACTGGATGTTTATTCAATATTTGTCCAATCACTGAGTGTGAACTTAGACACACCCTGTATTCAGACAATGGCTTAGTGGGGTTTTAGAACGGTATTATTTGTTGCAGACATAGTAAATATAGGCTTAGTCTTTGCAAAGTATGTGGCTCCCAGATATATTAGTTTTATAGTTTATCTCTCTAAAGTAAAACACAAATGTGACTACATAGAGAGATCATAAGCTATGCTTTCAAGGAAGTAAGATCAGTATGATCGATATTCGACCAATCCCAGCTCGTTGTTGTTAACACAACCCCCTGTATGGCCAATAGTTGCATTTTGGGACTCCGTTTTAGACCTAATCAGCACATCCTGCATCTAGCATCATATTAGTGTGATGCAGATGCCGGTTTTATCACTACAGACATATTCCCTTTACTTAGTGAATTCTATAACAATTGCATGGGAAGTGCTAGTGTTGGCTAGATATATCTAGCTTCAACTTAATATTCATTTTAGTGTAAAATAATAAACTTGGTGCTCGGAAAACTCAAATAATATCCGATATGTGCCCTATTTTGATTAAGGTACTATAATGTATGGATATGTCTACTGATATGACACATATGTCATGTCTTACATAAGGCTAAATGGAATAAAACCACCTCAAAGATATACATATACTTATTATATAAATAAAAATGAATATAGGACAATAATGTCCCATAATGTCCCATAAAATAAACAAGTGAAAGGTTGGAACTCACAACCTTTGGGGTTGGGAAGCAATGTACCTAGTCACTGGGCCACATGACCCCCCCACACTAAATTATATTTTAATGGAAACATATGACTATTGTGAAATAAGATATTCTCATTGGTGTGTATAGTGATAATAAATATGAGGATTAATGCTAACCATTAATGTCACTATCTTGGATGGTAGGAATACAGTGCTATATATATTTAAATGAAGTAAGACCAAAATGTCCAATATAATTAACAAATGATTTTGTGGAAAGAAAATTAGCGACTGTAGCCAGGTTCAAACTTACATCCTTTGGGTAGGGAGGCAGTGTACCTAGCCACTGGGCCACAGACCCCCACATTGAGTTGATCTATAATGGGAAGACATATAACTAATTGCAAATTGAGATATTTTCATTAGTGTAGTAGAGTAATAATAAATATGAGGATTGTGATAAATATTAATATCACTATCTTCAATAGTGGGATTAAAGTGCTATATATATTGAAATGAATAAAGGACAATAATCTATAGGACAATAGTGTCCCCATAAAATTATGCAAGTGAATTTGTGAAAAAATTAGCAGCTGTAGCCAGGTTCAAACTCACAACCTTTGTAAGGCTTGAGTAGAGAGATTATGGAAGACTGGGTGTATGCGCAGAGTTTTGGGCAAGGCCACTTTGTAGGCAACAAGAGAATTCTTTCAGGACCTTTGTAAGGGACCAATAAACCTAGGCCCCAATTTGTAAACAGGGTTGACGTAGACGAATATTGTAGAGTAGAGACCCAAACACATTCACCTTCTGAGAGGGCACGATTAGATAGCTCTTGATCAGCAAAAATTCTTATATCTAGAGACAGCTGAACATAACGAGAGCGGATACGTTGCCAATGAGTGGTGAGTTCAGTAACATGTCGGTCGGCAGCAGGAACCCCAGTGGACTGACCAGAAAGGAGGAAGGACACAAGGTTGATACCTGCTGGGGCTTGAAATAGAGAACATCGAAGATAGAGAGAGTGCCAATGTAGTGTTTCTTGCCAGTTCGCTAGGGGTAACAAATCGAACCAGTTGGTATGGAGAGTGTTGACAAAGGGCTCTAAGATAAGCCTCAAGATCCTGGTTTACTCTCTCAGTTAGACCATTGGTCTGAGGATGGTAGCCAGAAGACAAGGAAACAGTGGTTCCAATCAATTTTACAAAAGGCTCTCCAAAAGGTAGAATTGTGGACTTCTGACAGAAACAATATTCACTGGAATGCATGAAGTCGTACCACATGCAGAAGGGAAAAGAGACGATAATTCTTGGGCAGAAGGCAGTTTGTTAGGGGTACAAAATGAGCCAGTCTAGAAAAGTGATCCACCACAACCCAGATAACTGTATGGTGGGTCAGAAGGTCCACATATGAAATCCATTGTTATGTGTATCCATGGTTGTTTGGGAATACACAATGGTTGGAGCAAGCCGGGAGGCAAGGAACGGGGGAGTTTTGTTGGCAGCACAAGTTGTACAGGCTTTTACATAATCCTGAGCGTCAGCCTTCATAGTAGGCCACCATAGGTGTTGGGAAAGACTCCTTTGTACCCATCAGGCTCTAGTAAGTTATGGACCTCTGTATACTTCTATACCCCTCTTTGAGGGAATCGCTTGTTTTGTTAGGTATCCAAATATCTTAGACAATTGTGTAGAAGTCCCTTTAAGTAATCGTTCCTATCTGACCCAACTAACACTGTTAATATATACTTTATGAGTTAGGAACAAGGGGATAGGTTGATAGAGGACGTTTTAGGGGAGTACTCTTTATTGTATTTCTATTAGTTAACTCATATTAGTTCTGGCTAGCCCAAGTTTAACTTATAAAGTTGTTTGTTTGACACATTTAAGTCTGTGTTGGTTATTGTCTAAATGAGTTGCATACTCTGTGTTGTATATCTACACATACTTGACATTCACTGATAACATACCTTTATAAATTGTTTAGTAACAGGGTTTAAGCGCAGTTTCACTACGTTTTTTAAACATGAAATGTATGGTCTATTTGAAGTTCAATTTCCCACATGAATGTTCAGTGTTTCATTTTTGTGATCATGTTTCTTTCAGGCCACAGCATTAATCTTATTACACCTGGGTGCACAGGTGTATTTAAGCTCAGGCAAATTTCAACATTCATTATGTCCATGAATAAGGCAGAGCACTGCCGAAACGCATAGGACTCCTCAACTCTATGCTTTGGAGCGTAGTATTTGTACTGTTCTTTTACTTTGGATTTTATTTCTCCTAATAAAGTTTACATTTCACACTTTGAGAATCACCAAGTGTTCCTTGTCCAGTGTTGGGAAAGACGCCTAAAAGTCCTTTTCAAACCAGGATGTCCTGAGAGTTTACTGTCATGAGCCCAGGACAGGTACGAGAGTGTGTAAGTTCAGAGGTACAAAAAAGATATTGGAAGCCACGGGGGCTTCAGGAGGTTTATTATACTGGGCACGTTGCAGTCTTTGAAGAAGGGTGGTATTCAATTGAGCAAACCACACAGGAGGGAAGGTATGGTATGGTTCAATAGGTGCTTCAGGAGGAATCCCTTGAGTGAAGAAACTTATGGGAAAGGGCATCTGCCTTTTGTTTTGGGTCCCAGGAAGATATGAGACCACAAAGTTAAAATGGGAAAAGAACAAGGCCCACCTGGCCTGTCAAGGATTGAGTCGATGAGCAGTCTCTAGGTAAGTCAGATTCTTGTTGTCGGTGAGAGTCTGAATGGGATTAGCGGTGCCTTCCAACCAATGATGCCATTCGGTCAAGGCCATCTTAATGGCTAAGAGTTTCACGATTACCACATCATAATTCTTCTCTGCAGGAGTAAAGCGTTTGAAAAAAAAAGGCTACAGGGTGCGACTTGGAGGTTATAGGATCCATTTGGGTTAGAACTGCTCCAGCCCCTATCTTGGATGTATCAACCTCTAAAGTGAACTGTAAGTCAGGATCAGATGGCAGAGCACAGGAGCAGAACAAAAGCCTTTTAAGACGAGTAAAGTCATATATGACCTCAGGGAGCCAATGTTACAGTCCTTTGTTCCGTTTTGTCAATTCTGTGAGTGGAGCGGCTGTTTGGGAAAAGTTCTTTATAAACTTGCTGTAATAATTGGAGAACCCCAATAATCTCTGCAATTCCTTTAATGAAGTAGGTTGGGGCCACTTTAAAACTGCGGTGAGTTTAGCAGGATCCATGGAAAAACCTTCTTTCGAGATGACATAGCCAAGGAACTGGATCTGAACTTGTCAAACTCACATTTTTCTAGTTTGGCTACTAAAGATATGTCCCTGAGACGTTGAAGTACCTGTCTCACATGCTTATGTTGCTCTTCCTAAGTGGAAGAGAAGATAAGGATGTCATCAAGGTAGACAATGGGAGGTCACGGAAGACATTGTTGACAAATGCCTGGAAGATTGCAAGGGTGTTACACAGCCGAAAGGGCATTACGAGGTATTCATAATGCCCTGATCTTGTGCTGAAGGCGGTCTTCCATTCGTGGCCTGGGAAGATAAGGATCAGATTGTATGCCCCACTTAAGTCCAACTTGGTGAAGAAGCGAGCATCCTGGAGTGAGGTCATAGGAGCTCGGTGATCAAAGGAATGGGATAGCGGTTCTTGATAGTTATGTTGTTCAGGCCCTGTAGTCGATGCAGGGTCTGAGCCCACCATCCTTCTTAATGACGAAAAAGAAGCCTGCCCCAGCAGGAGAGGAGGAAGGGCAAATGAAGCCTTTAGCTAGATTCTCTTGGATATACTCCTCCATAGATTTGGTTTCAGCTTTGGAGATAGGATAAGTCCTCCCTTTAGGACCTGGGGTATCAGGAAAGAGGTCAATTTTGCAGTCATAAGGACGGTGGGGTGGTAGCACATTGGCTGCCTTTTTCTCAAACACATCTGCAAAGTCCATATATACTGAGGGAAGGTTTGGAGGAGTCTGTATACCTGGCTATGGGGATACGGAGTAGAGGAGTAACTTTAGCAAGGCAGGAATTGGAAACAGGAGGTGCCCCAGGAGGCAAGTTGTCCTTTCAGCCCAGTTGAACTGTGGATTGTGTATACGAAGCCAAGGAAGACCAAGGATGACAGGCTGTGCTGGGGAATGAATGACCTTGAACTGCAGCTGTTTGGTATAAAGCTGTTTGGCATAAAGGGGTGCTGACTCAAAATGGATCACCCTGAACCAAGGGGGTGCCATCCAGAGTAGTTATTTTGAGACATTGACTTTCTGCAGAAGAGGCAAGCCAGCTTGAATCATAAAACGGTGATCCAGAAAGTTTCCAGCAGCCCCTGAATCAATGAAGGCTTGAGTGTGGACAGTATTCTGAAGGAAGGTAAGGGTTACAGGTAACAGAATCCGAGTGGAGTGAGGGGATTTAGTAGTGATCATGCTTAGAGGTACACAGTGTTCTCTCCTAAGCATTGGCTTTTCCCGCCGAATGTCACAGTCCTTTAGTTAGTGAGGGTGTAAGACCCACAATAAAAGCATAGTCTCAATCTCCTTCTTCTCTGTCTTTCAGATTCTGAAGGCTTTGAAGGAGGAGAGATCCATGGGTTCCTCCACTGGGGTAACTGAAACTGTTGAAGGGGTAGAGGATACTGCCGAACCCGGACGAATAGGAGGACAGAAGGGAAGAACCCTCCTAGTTCTGTCTCTTTCGGATTGTCCTCTCCTGGAAGAGTCCAGACTGATACAAAATCGTTATAAAGTCATCCAAAGAAGAAGGAACATCACGAAAAGTGAGTTTATCTTTGATGCGTTCGTGCAGACCCCTCCTAAAGGTTGCCTTGAGAGCACTGCCATCCCAAGTGGTTTTAAGTGCCAAGGTGCGAAACTCGATGGCGAATTGTGCCACAGTTCTATTGCCCTGGCGGAGGTCCAGGAGGGAAAACTCTGCAGCAGAAGTATGGCCAGAAGTCCCAAACACAGAAGATAATGCAGAAATAAAAGCATCAGCATCATGCAGGAGTGGAGCGTTCCGTTCCAAAAGGGGAGAGGACCCAGGCTAGGGGCCTTGTCTTTCAGTAAGGAAATGATAAAGGTGATCATTGACTAGTGAGACTGAAAGGTGTGAGGATCATTGCAGAAGTGCAGCCTGCATTGGTTAAGAAAACCCCTGCAATCAGTAGTACCTTCATACTTGTCAGACAATGGTATCCGGGGTATACTTCCAGAAGCAGAGGAAGAAGCCGCAGTTTTAGGAGCAGAGACTGGCGGTACATCAACAGAGGCGGTATTCCTCGCTGTGACTAGTAAAGAGAGTTAAGCGGTTATAGCCTCTAGCTTGGAATCCATATTCTGAAACTGTGTGATATGGGTTCCCAACATTTGTCCCTGAAGATAAACTGCTCGTGCCACCGTCAACTGGCTCCATGGCCCAAGTATAATGTAATGCTCGTGGGATACTCCTCTATCAGACCGAACTCGGCCAGTAGTCTTGTTATCCCAACGTTGAGCCGGAATGATAGGGGATATCCCAGAGCAGAGTAGGTTTGCAAGATGAGATAAATGGCACTCACCACAGGCAGGACAGTCCTTGGCAGCAACAGGCAGGAAACCAGAGACAAACCACTAGGGTGGTCAGGCAGGTCAAGGTTTGTTAACAGTAAGGCAGTCCACGGTTAAAAAACCACTAGGATGGTCAGGCAGATAGGGGTTAACAGGAAGAGTTCAGCAGCAGTATCAATCCAGCAGGAAAGGGTTCAAGAGGCAGAGTGGTCAAACAAGCAGAGTTCAGCAGCAGTATCAATCCAGCAGTTAAGGGTTAAAGAGGCAGAGTGGGTCAAACAAGCAGAGTTCAGCAGCAGTATCAATCTAGCAGTTAGGGGTTAAAGAGCAGAGTGGTCAGACAAGCAGGGGTCAGCAACAAAATAACAATCTAGCATACAAATCAATAACACCCAGTAGAACAGTAAGTAACACCTATACTTGGGCAGTGATAGGTAGGACTGAAGTTACTTACATAGGCCCAGGATTCGCGCCACAGGAGATCCAGAAAAGGCTTCTGAAGGAGGAAGCATGCGGCGATGACATCACCGCTGCACGCAGAGAGGAGCCGACTACCCCCTAGGTTACGAGCAGACAGCAGGCGCCGCGTGCCTAGCAACAGCTAGAGCGGCGTAACACAAAAAAGGGAGATAATATTAAAGCTAAACTAGAAGATTTAGAGACTTGTGCTCAAAGAAATAATATGAGAATTATAGGGCTTTTTAGAAGACATTTTAGAGAATGATCTGCAAAGATTTTGTGAAAGATTTACTGATGTTGTTAGATTTAAATGAGGCTAATTTTCTACCCATTATAGTAAGAATACATAGGGTGGGAGCTAGAAGAAGAATAAGTGAAGAGGTATATTCTAACAGGCCTGTTATTCTAAAATTCCTAGAGCCAAAAATAGTTTCTATAGGACTTCAGAGGTAAAAAGATTTTATTGTTTTAATGATTTTTCTGTGGAAACTTCTAACAAACAATGTGCCATGACCCCAATATGCACACAAATGATACAACAAGGGTTAAAAGGCTAGACTATTATGCTCCGCTAGAATTAGTGTACAATTGCAGGAGGGAAGAAACTGAGGCTAGGGAATGTATAGGTTTAAAGGTAACTGTAACTAGATGGCAAGAGGGAACTCTCTCCGGAATCACAGATGGAGGAATTTATTTTGTATACATTTTTTTTTCCGAGTGGTTTTATTATATTAAATATTTCTTTGTATTTTTGTGTAGATGATTTTTAAGTTTATATCATGGAATGTAGGTGGCATTGTATCACTGATTTAAAGGAAATCAATTTTAAAACATGCTAAAAGTCTGAGGGCTCAGATATTATTGCTTCAGAAACACAGTCTCAGGAAGCCTTAAAGCTCAAAACTAGTTGGGTAAAAGAGGTTATATACACAGCTGGGGAGAAGGAAAAAAGGCCTTGCAATTCTGATGAGTAAAAACTTACAATATAATATTAAGAATTGTATAGTGGACAAGAAAGTGTCAGGATGCCAGGAATCAGACTGAAACGAGAAGTGCAAAAATAATCACACCTTTATTAATAGCAAAAAATAATAAAAAGTCGACAAGGTCAAATAACAAGCCAGGAATCAAAACCAGAGCTGGTAGTCAGTATGAACCGAGTCATATATCAAAGCGAATAGTCAGACGAGCCGGAATCACGAACAAGGAGAACAGCAGAGTCAGGAACAAGCCAGGATCAGGAACCAGGAGGGACGTCAGACAGCCAGGTAATACACAGGAGCTCTCACAAACAGGTCTGAGACAAACGCAAGGGCAAAGCATACTGAACAGAGACCCTTTAAATGATAAGTGATGACATCACAATTCTGAGACTGCATCCTGTCTCACACGGATGATGTACACCAGTCTGGCCATAAAAGGAAGTGCAGGAAATGATGTCAGAGTCTACAGTGTAGCTTATGCTGTCTCTTTAAGCATTGTCCTTACTCCCTATATAACCTCCCACTTCTCTTACCTCATTGCTGGATTAATGTTTTCACATCCTGCATGAGAAAGCTTCTCAGCCAATCTGCTATCTGACATAGGGGAATCATTCTTCTGCTACACAGAGCAACCACTTCCTGTGCTGCAGCTCTCTCCCTCTCACACAGAACCACCTGTGTGCAGGACTGACATCATCAGCTACAGCCACAGCTCTCACCTCTCACTCTCAAGCTTGTTACCTGCAGTTCAGCATTCTCATACACGCTGAACTCTTCTGTTCCTGGGAAACCTGTAGCAGCACTGGACTCTAACTGACTAAGGTCTAAGGCAGGTCGTATAACTTATTATCTTATGCTAAGTCACTTTAGCTTCATCCTTAGTAACCTGTGAATTGTTTACTGAAATCTCTCTCTCATTTATACCTGATTGTATTTGTATGGTTACCTTCTGCTTAAAGCTATAACCTCCAAGTCTGCAGTGACTCTGGAGAAATAGTTTATAGGCAAACATTAAGACAGATAGTTTAATATTGCCAATTGCATATTGTAATTAAGCTATCTGTAACATCTATCACTTTGCTTAAGTTAACCTATTCAAGTAAGCTGCATAAATTCCTACAGAACTGCTTTCAGGAAATCCTCACAAAAAACAAGTACACTCACACTTTTTGTTCAGGGTTATAAAAAATGAGCAGCATCACACAGTATGCAGCAGAGTCAGCAAGAGAGGTGAGTAAAATGGCTGCCAGCAGCACATGGCAAACAAAAAAGGGAAAAAACCCTGACAGTACCCTCCCCTCAACGACCCCTCCCCTGCGGGAGGACAAAAGGGCTTATTGGGGAAACGGGCATGTAAGACACGGAGGGCGGGAGCCATGAACATCAGAGGAGGTCAAAGTTTATCTGGAAATCAAAAAAGCCGCGATTATCTCTTAATAGACTCTCTCAAAATATACGGATGCAGGGCTCTACCCAGTATTAGGCTTTAGAATTGGGCCTCTTTGTGTAGAATTGCTTTTTATTGGATCTCCCAGACTAATTTGGTCACCACATATGATCTTGAATCATACATGACTAAACCGTGGTCCTTGAAAGCTCTTTTACACTGTTCCCCACAATCTTTACCATTGGGGGTATCCTCTTTTATTTCTGTTAGGAATATAATTGTGGCTTGGCATAGGTTCTGCAAACTGCTTAAAATTGATCCATCCTTCTCAGAATATTTACCTATTAGGGGGGAACCCTCTATTTTCTCCAGGTGTAGACCAGAGATGTTTCTATGACTGGCAGGTTAAGGGGCTAGAATATCTGCACCAATTAGTTAATGTTGAATTACAGATACTTTCCCTTGGGAAATTATTAGGGAGCAGTTTTCTTTATCCAGGTTGAATCGGTATGCGTATTTCCAAATTCGACATTATATTAGCTCTCAGAAATGGTACTCATCTAGGAGATGCGATTGGTCCCAGGTCAAGATCTGCATTAAAAAATGTATTCTTGGTGATGCATCAATTTCTTTAATTTATAATATTATGTTGACCAAGCAAGGTGTGCTAGAGGAGGATAAACTAACTAAATTTTGGCTTCCTTATATTCCTTCTATAGACCGTGAGAAAGTATCTAATAGTCTTTCGATAGTGGCCAGATTCCTGGTTCCAGTAAGCTGGAAAGAATCCCATCTAAAATTATTAAAATAATTATTACTTATCTCCGGCTTTAATGGCCAATATTTTTCCTGATGACATTTTTAGAATGCGAGCATTGCTCTTATATTCGGCTGATATCCTCCATATGTTATGGGCTTGTCCTAAAATCTCTCAATTATGGCTGAAGGTCCAATTCTGGTATAATAGAGTCTTTGAGAGTTCTGTCTCCTTTTCCCTGGAAGATATAATTTTGCTCTTTTCAGAGCCGAGAGGGGGGGGGTAAGAATGCGTATTTAAATACTACATTATAGTGAGGTACAATATCCTTAAAAAATGGATATCTAAAAGCTCTCCCAGTCTGTCACTAGTTTTAAGGGACATCCAAGCGCAGATTATTTTTTAATCCTTTCATTTACAACAAGTTTCTGAAAAAAAAAATTAAAGATTTTTGGAAGGCTGGGCTCCGGTTATTAAGTCGATACCCATCTTGTCTGCAGAGACAGATTTAAGACCTTTTGTTGCCTCAGTAAGCTTTGCAGAATTGGTTTTACATCAGGTATTTCTGGACACCTGGATTAGAAATAGAAGTGATATAGATTAGCCGCGGTCAAGAACAGATGATCTAGATGTTATCTGGCACCCCTTCGACCCTGGGGGAAAAAGGGGGGGGGGGTTCCAATGTGTTTTTGTTTTTTTTCCTTCCTTCTTCCTTGTGTTTTGTTTTATGTATATACAGGTGAAAATTAGCCTCATTTTTTCGGACAAATGGATAAGTATGATATTGACATGAAATCTTGTCTTGTTTACTCCTTTCTCATTTATGATTTATCTCTGATATATGTTGGTCCTGCGAGACACAGAATATGTAGAGTGCATGTTATTTTGTTTTATTTCAAGTGGCTAAGACTAATAAAGATATTTAAAAAAAAAAAAAAAAAAAAAAAGGGGGGGGGGGCGGGCGTGCCTAGAGGCTGACATGACCGGTCGCACATTCAGAGGCTCCTAGCATAATATACACAATAAGCTAGATATATAATCTTTAGACAGTCACTACTATTATTTACTATTTATACTCCCTCTGCAAACCATCAGCACTACATTCTGAGAAAGATTTTGCAGCTGGCGATATATTGAAGACAGAAAGCTGGACTGTTTGTATTACTATCAAAGAGGGGCTTACCCAAAGTCGACCGTGATTTCTCCCCCCCGGACTCCCCGGGTAAAAAAGGAATATCTCTCTACAGCCTCAGCATGGAGGACAACTATTTAGATTGGCGTCGCAGAAGATAGTACTGAAACTCAGTTTTCTCAGGAATCTATCCCCTCAACACTGTCAACAGACTATCCTGTTACCAGCCTGATTACAACGTTACCCCCCTGAGGCCATGCACTTGCCCTTAGCATCGACAGAGATATATTATTATTTGGTCGCCACCTCTAAGGCGCTCACCCCAGATCAACCTCCGTATTCCTGATGGTATGGTAGATCAGGACGTGGGGTCACTGTCGATCAGCCTCACACACATCACTCCTGGCTACGGGAGTGCGGCCGCTCTTGTGGCTTGACTGCGCAATATATCCACATGTATCATCTGCCTGGTGATAAGTTCTGGATGGTGCAGTGGTCTTGGCTACTCCCTGCTACTTTGAAAACTTTGCCTCTCTATCTCCTCATCTATTACAGGGATACCAGCAGCAGTGCGACAGGCCGGACAGACTCAGGGATAGGATAGCGGTGAGATTTCTACATACATGGTTAAGGAGCCCGGATACACAATGCGGCTGCAAAGTTTAACCCCAGTTCTCCTTCCATAACGCACCCATAGACAGTGTCTAAAACAACCTGACTAACAGAGCATATACAAAATACAAACAAAAAGCAAGACTTACTTTTAATATATATATTGAAGTTTGACTCCGTTAATCCTTAATGCCTATTCTGATTAGATATTTTTTATGCATTGCTATGCATTTTATGTTTGTTTTGAAACGTATTATATCTATGTACCTAGAAAAAGTTCAATATTAGCCTAACAACTTCAAGCTATGTTACAGCTTGATTTTTCGCATTTAGCTACCTTTAAGATATTTAGATTGTCTACTAGGATAATATATTCATCAGAACACCTACTAAGAAAATGATACGCATTTAAGTGTCCCTCTTCTACAGCTTTTTGCTACAGGCTACTCCATAGGTTCTACTGTTTTAATATCCCATTCAGCATGGTATGCTTAGAAACTTCACGCACTTATGGTGGTGTATCATATAGTACATGCTTCTGGGAAATGATGGGGTTGTAATTTTAGAACGATTTATGCTCTTAGTTAGAAGTATACACTAGGATGTTCGCCCTATATAGCCCTTTTCAGATGAGAGTATAATATACACTATCCCTAGGCTTTTATTACCAATAAGTAAGAATGGGTTTAATCTGCAGTAACCTATCCATCTTATACCGCAGTCTGTAGTCTCAAGTCCAATTTCTATAGGATCTGATGTTACATATGCCCCTACTTCATGTTTATGGAGTGTTATCAGTGACTGATCCCAAACGGTTATAATGTAAAGGTAATAAGGTTTTAGAGTAACCATCGTCATTATTATTGCCCATTTTACTATATTATTAATTTAGTTAGGCGCATGTGTAACCCTTTATATATATAAGTCTTAAATGGTAAAACATACTCCAGTACAAAACTGTAGTTTTCACAACTTAGGATGTATATCCAGTATATTCTGCAGTATAGTAGTTTTTTTTATCGAGACATACTGGTAGACATTAGGAGTACTGGATAATAATTTGTTCAGACAGTACCTATTGTCTCATTTAAGCCACACTACCTCACTTTATTATAAACTAAATGGGTTCTATGTCTGTATGTAACTAGTTTTTATTTTAGTAGTCTATTTCACAGATATAAACTGTTTATGTAATTGCTCTTATACATATCTTCTGCTTTTTGTGTCTTTACTCTGCTCCTGAGTACACTACAACTGACTATTTATCCATTTTCCATCATTAAGATAGATCTGGTTTGAGAGGGCCCTTGGGTGTTTTTCGATGGGAACGACTCATGGAAAATTTCATATACTCAAGGGTCAAGAAGCCATTGTATTTTCATACATCATATTCCCTCCTAAGTTACTAATGTTTATTGCGACACCGCCCCCCCACCTCCTTTTCCTTTCCCCTTATCTTCTTATATTTATAGCGGCTCTTTGCCCGCTGACTGGCCCCCCCTATATATATTTTGATTCTATCTCATCATAAGGCCCTGGAGTGGCCTTTCTAGAGACTACCATGTCTATTCTATTTTTATGTCCATGGGACCCACATGTGGTCAGCTCAGTAGTCACCTCATTATGCTATTATTACTACAAAATGAAGATTTCAGAAGCTCATGTCACTCCACTATTTCAATTACTAATCTCAATGCTACTTGCTTATGTATCTGGTATGTTACTGTGCTTAAAACTGTATCACCTCGTGACTTTTAATGTCTGCTGTATTGTTTTAAAAATCTTCAATAAAAAAATTATTTAAAAAAATAAATAAAAAAAAAGAACTTCAGAGAAGGGAACCCATGAACGCTCCTCGGACCGTAGCCCCTCCAGTGAACCAAATACTGTACGTGACCCCTGGACATACAAGAGTTCAATAATGCTGCTGACCTCATACTCCTCATGGTTGTCAACAAGGATAGGACGTGGACGAGGCAACACAGTGGAAACCGATTACAAACCAATGGTTTCAAGAGGGAGACATGAAAAACATTTGAGATGCGCATTGCAGGAGGAAGGTCAAGAGCGTAGGCCACAGGATTGACCCGTCGGAGTATTCGAAAAGGACCAACATAACGGGAGCCAGTTTATTGGAAGGCACATGAAGGTTCAAGTTGCGGAAGGACAGCCAAACTCTCTCACCAACCTGGTAGGAAGGCGCGGGCAGATGCATACGATCAGCCTGGAATTTTTGGCGCTGCATAGAACGATGAAGGCAATCCTGAATCTGCACCCACGTGGAACGGAGATGCTCCTCCAAAGCCGGAAGACCCTGAGACATGAATGCCTCGGGCAACAAGGATGGTTGAAACCCATAATTCGCCATGAACGGGATAACTTGGAGGAAGCATTAATAGCACTATTACGAGCAAACTCTGCCCAAGGTAACAGTTCAGACCAATTATTGTGGTGATCTGAGAAATAGAAACGGAGGAACTGTTTCAGAGCTTGATTAGACCGTTCCGCAGCCCCATTGGATTGAGGGTGATATGCCGAGGAGAAGAAAAGCTGGATCCCCATTTGAGCACAAAAAGGAACGCCAAAATCTGGAGACAAACTAGCTACCCCGGTCCGACACTATCTCCTTGGGTAACCCATGTAAACGGGAAGACCTCCCGGGCAAAAATTGAAGCAAGCTCCTGAGCGGTAGGCAACTTCTTCAAGGGAATGCAATGTGACATTTTAGAAAAATGGTCAACCACCATAAGGATAACAGTATTTGCCATTGGAAACAGGGAGCTCAACAATGAAGTCCATGGAAAGATTTGTCCAAGGACGCTCACCATTAGCAATAGGTTGAAGAAGACCCACAGGAAGACATCGAGGAGTCTTATTCTGTGCACAAACTGAGCAGGAGGCAACATACGCAGCAACATCAGAACGAAGACCTGGCCACCAGAATTGTCGAGTGACAGACCAAATCATTTGGTTCTTGTCTGGGTGACCTGCGGCTTTAGGATAGTGCCACAATGTGTAAACATTATTTTCTCAGCAGTTTTGTACAGTTGGTACTGATAGGGCTGCTTTAAGTGTCTGTGTACAATAAACAGTTACCTGTAGGCTGAGGGGTTTCATACAACATACCCCCCAACTGTCCCGATTTTTGCGGGACAGTCCCGATTTTAGGGGTCTGTCCCTCTGTCCCCGAGTTGCTAGCCATCTGTCCCGATTTGCCCAGGCATTAAAAAATAATTAATATTTTTTTTTTTTTTTAAATTCTGTTGGGCCCCATACTAAGAAGCAGCTGGCTTTGCTTTCACAGGGTTAGATACCTGTTTCCTTGTGGAAAAGGAATGGTGTGTGGGTTAAGCAGGAGTAAGAAGGCTGTATACACTCTGACCACAGGTAATGGTGACCTCTCTAACCTACCTCTGGTAGTGATGATGTCCTAACCCCTGGGGATAATACTAGTATGCCTTCAGTTTTATACAATGAGCAGTGCTAATACCAGGGTAACAAACAGTGGCAGCCGCAGACTGCCAGCTAATGTGCTTGCCAACCCCAGGACCCCATACAATGAATGTAGTGTGTGTGTCTATCTGATATCCATAACTTGTGTGTATCTGTATGTATAAGTTTATGCTATGTAGTGTGTGTGTGTCTGCATGTATAAGTGTATACTATGTAGTGTCTGTGTATCTGCATGCATAAGTGTATGCTGCCTGTATAAGTGTATGCTATGTAATGTGTGTGTGCATCTGCATGTATAAGTGTATGCTATGTAGTGTGTGTATCTTCATGTGTAAGTGTATGCTATGTAGAGTGTGTATCTTCATGTGTAAGTGTATGCTATGTAGTGTGTGTATCCTTCATGTATAAGTGTATGCTATGTAGTGTGTGTGTATCTGCATGTATAAGTGTATGCTATGTAGTGTGTGGTGTATCTGCATGTGTAAGTGTATGCTATGTAGTGTGTGTGTGTATCTGCATGTGTAAGATGTATGCTATGTAGTGTGCTTACTGTGCATTTTTGCTGACTTTAAAGGCCAGAATTTAGAATATTAATGGGGAATGCAGAGAGCAGTTTTAAAGAATGTATTATTAAATGTCCAAGTAAGATAAAAATATTTAGCAATGTCTTTGCAAAGGATAATTAAATACATAGCTCACATAGCCATACCAGTGGTGTGAGTTTGTGTTTGATTTGCTGCCTAAGTGTATTAAAATCTATGACTTTATTTAGAATTTTATTTATATTACTTTGGTCTTATGATTTTTTAAGCCCCACCCACCACATTTCAATTTTTTTACGGGGGTGTCCCTCTTTGAATTTTGAAATGTTGGGAGGTATGATACAATGTATCCATGTACTTGTAGGTAAGCAGAGCTGGCTGGCTGTGGAAAGTCTATGGGAGAACAGGAACTTTAAACCCCAAAACATGGCTCCCCTTTTAGTTCCTGGAGACACAAAACACTGCAGTATTGTTGGTTGCCCTCATCTGAACCCCCATACCAATTTATGAAGTAAAATAATACAATATGGCCGAGAAAAATGGAACGGTGTAAAAGCCGGAACGGAACGGAACAGGCCGGAACAGGCCCTTTTATGAAGGAAATTGATTTAAAATATAATGGGATGTATTAGAGACTCTTGAGAACAATTTTAGGAACAAGAATATTTGTGATATAATAATTAATTAACCCTTTAACTACCAAAATAGTGTCCGGAACCAAACATAACAGCCCGGAACAGCACCTTCCCAGAAAACCAAATCCTACCAAATTCACAAGTCACATGTGACTAAATGTAATAAGTGTAATCAGCCACAAAACCATCCACAGAAACCACGTTCCAATACCCGTTCCAGCCTGTAAAACGCTTTTTCGTGAAAAGTGATGGAACGGCACCTTACCAGCAAAATATACAGACCAAATTCACCAGCCACACATAACTAGATGTGATAAGTGTAATCCACCACAAACCATCCACAGAAACCACGTTCCAATACCCGGTTCCGGCCTGTAAAACACTTTTTCATGAAAACGTACGGAACAGCACCTTAGCAGCTAACCAGATACACCAAATTCACCAGTCACACATGAGTAAATGTTATAAGTGGTAATCAGCCACAAATCATCCACAGAAACCCACATTATGGTATCTGTTCCGGCCTTTAATACACTTTTTATAAAAAGTGACGGAACGGCACCTTCATAGCAACATATACAGACCAAATTCACCAGCTACACATAACTAGATGTGATAAGTGTAATCAACCACAAACCATCCACAGAAACCACGTTCCAATAGTCCGTTCCGGCCTGTAAAATGCTTTTTCATGAAAAGTGACGGAACACAGCACCTCACCAGCAAACCAGATACACCAAATTAATCAGTCACACATGACTAAACGTTATAAAATGTAATCAGCCACAAACCATCCACAGAAACCACATTATGATATCTCTTCCGGGCTTTAATACACTTTTTTATAAAAAGTGACGGAACGGCACCTACCCAGCAAAATATACAGACCAAATTGCACCAGCCACAAAAAACTAGATGTGGTAAGTGTAATCAACCACAAACCATCCACAGAAACCACGTTCCAATACCCGTTCCGGCCTGTAAAACGCTTTTTTGTGAAAAGTGACGGAACGGCACCTTACCAGCAAACCAGATAGCACCAAATTCACCAATTTACACATAACTAAATGTTATAAGTGTAATCAGCCACAAACCACCCACAGAAACCAGCATTATGATATCTGTTCCAGCTAAAATACACTTTTTTTATAAAAAGTGACGGAACGCACCTTTCCAGCAAAATATACAGACCAAATTCAGCAGCCACAAATAACTAGATGTGGTAAGTGTAATCAACCACAACCATCCACAGAAACCACTTCCATATACCCGTTCCGGCCTTGTAATACGCTTTTTTCGTGAAAAGTGACGGAACGCACCTTACCAGGCAAACCAGATACACAAATTCACCAATTACACATCACTAAATGTTATAAGTGTAATCAGCCATAAACCACCCACAGAAACCACGTTATGATATCTGTTCCAGCCTAAAAATACACTTTTTTATAATAAGTGACGGAACGGCACCTTCCACAAAATATACAGACCAAATTCACCAGCCACACATACTAGATGTGTAAGTGTAATCAACCACAAACCATCCACAGAAACCACGTTCCAATACCCGTTCCGGCCTGTAAAATGCTTTTCATGAAAAGTGACGGAACGGCACCCTTACCAGCAAACCAGATACACCAAATTCACCAGTCACACATGACTAAATGTTATAAGTGTAATCAGCCATAAACCATCCACAGAAACCGACATTATAATATCTGTTCCGGCCTTTAATAAAAAATGTTTTTATAAAAAGTGACGGAACGCACCTTCCAGCAAAATATACAGAGACCAAATTCACCAGCCACACATAACTAGATGTGATAAGTGTAATCAACCACAAACCATCCAGAAAAACCACGTTCCAATACCCGTTCCGGCCTGTAAAAACGATTTTTCATGAAAAAGACGGAACAGGCGCCTTACCAGCAAAACCAGATACACCAAATTCACCAGTCACACATGACTAAATGTTATAAGTGTAATCAGCCACAAACCATCCACAGAAACCACATTATGATATCTGTTCCGCCTTTAATACACTTTTTTTATAAAAAGTTACGGAACGGGCAACTTCCTAGCACATATACAGACCAAGATTCACCAGCTACACATAAGATAGATGTGATAAGTGTAATCAACACAAACCATCCACAGAAACCACGTTCCAATATCCGTTCTAGCCTGTAAAATGCTTTTTCTGAAAGTGGACGGAACAGCACCTCAGCAGTAATCCAGATACACCAAATTCCTCAGTCACACAGTGACTAAATGTTATAAGTGTAATGAGCCTACAAACCATTCCACAGAAACCACATTATGATATCTGTTCCGGCCTTTAATACACTTTTTTTATAATAAGTGACGGAAACGGCACCTACCCAGCAAAATATACAGACCAAATTCACCAGCCACAAATAACTACATGTGGCAAGTGTAATCAACCACAAACCATCCACAGAAACCACGTTCCAATACCCGTTCCGGCCTGTAAAGCGCTTTTTCATGAAAAGTGACGGAACTGCACCTTACCAGCAAACCAGATACACCAAATTCACCAATTACACATAACTAAATGTTATAAGTGTAATCAGCCACAAACCACCCACAGAAACCACATTATGATATCTGTTCCGGCCTATAACACACTTTTTTATAAAAAGTGACGGAACGGCACCTTTCCAGCAAAATATACAGACCAAATTCACCAGCCACACATAACTAGATGTGACAAGTGTAATCAACCAAAAACCATCCCACAGAAACCACGTTCCAATACCCGTTCCGGCCTGTAAAACGATTTTTCATGAAAAGTGACGGAACGGCACCTTACCAGCAAACCAGATACACCAAATTCACCCAGTCACACATGACTAAATGTTATAAGGTGTAATCAGCCACAAACCATCCACAGAAACCACATTATAATATATGTTCCGGCCTTTAAAACAATTTTTTTATAAAAAGTGACAGAACGGCACCTTCCCAGCAAAATATACAGACCAAATTCACTAGCCACACATAACTAGATGTGATAAGTGTAATCAACCACAAACCATCCACAAAAACCACGTTCCAATAACCCGTTCCGGCCTGTAAAACGCTTTTTTCATGAAAAGTGATGGAACGGCACATTACCAGCAAACCAGAAACACCAAATTCACCAGTCACACATGAGTAATGTTATAAGTGTAATCAACCACAAACCATCCACAGAAACCACGTTCCAATACCCGTTCCGGCCTGAAAAATGCTTTTTCATGAAAAGTGACGGAACGGCACCTTACCAGCAAACCAGATACACCAAATTCACCAGTCACACATGACTAAATGTTGATAAGTGTAATCAGCCATAAACCATCCACAGAAACCACATTATAATATCTGTTCCGGCCTTTAATAAAAAATTTTTTTATAAAAAGTGACGGAACGGCACCTTCCCAGCAAAATATACAGACCAAATTCACCAGCCACACATAACTAGATGTGATAAGTGTAGATCAACCACAAACCATCCAGAAAAACCACGTTCCAATACCCGTTTCCGGCCTGTAAAACGATTTTTCATTGAAAAATGACGGAACAGCGCCTTACCAGCAAACCAGATACACCAAATTCACCAGTCACACATGACTAAATGTTATAAGTGTAATCAGCCACAAACCATCCACAAAACCACATTATGATATCTGTTCCGGCCTTTAATACACTTTTTTTATAAAAAGTGACGGAACGGCAACTTCCTACAACATATACAGACCAAATTCACCAGCTACACATTAAATAGATGTGATAAGTGTAATCAACCACAAACCATCCACAGAAACCAACGTTCCAATATCCGTTCTAGGCCTGTAAAATGCTTTTTCATGAAAGTGACGGAACAGCACCTCAGCAGTAATCCAGATACACCCAAATTCATCAGTCACACATGACTAAATGTTATAAGTGTAATGAGCCACAAACCATCCACAGAAACCACATTATGATATCTGTTCCGGCCTTTAGATACACTTTTTTTATAAAAAGTGACGAAACGGCACCTACCCAGCAAAATATACAGACCAAATTCACCATCCACAAATAACTAACATGTGGCAGAGTGTAACTTCAACCACAAACCCATCCACAGAAACCACGTTCCAAGACCCGTTCCGGCCTGTAAAACGCTTTTCATGAAAAGTGACGGAACTGCACCTTACCACAAACCAGATACACCAAATTCACCAATTACACTAACGAAATGTTATAAGTGTAATCAGCCACAAACCACCCACAGAAACCACATTATGATATCTGTTCCGGGCCCTATAACACACTTTTTTAATAAAAAAGTGACGGAACGGCACCTTCTTCAGCAAAATTACAGACCAAATTCACCAGCCCCACATAACTAGATGTGACAAGTGTAATCAACCAAAAACCATCCACAGAAACCACGTTCCAATACCCGTTCCGGCCTGTAAAACGATTTTCATGAAAAGTGACGGAAACGGCACCTTACCCAGCAAACCAGATACACTCAAATTCACCAGTCACACATGACTAAATGTTATAAGTGTAATCAGCCACAAACCATCCACAGAAACCACATTAATAATATCTGTTCGGCCTTTAATACAGATTTTTTTATAAAAAGTGACAGAACGGCACCTTCCCAGCAAAATATACAGACCAAATTCACTAGCCACACATAACTAGATGTGATAAGTGTAATCAACCACAAACATCCACAAAAACCACGTTCCAATAACCCGTTCCGGCCTGTAAAGACGCTTTTTTCATGAAAAGTGATGGAACGGCACATTACCAGCAAACCAGATACACCAAATTCACCAGTCACACATGACTAAATGTTATAAGTGTAATCAGCCACAAACCATCCACAGAAACCACATATAATATCTGTTCCGGCCTTAATACATTTTTTTTATAAAAAGTGAGGGAACGGCACCTTCCCAGCAAAATATACAGACCAAATTCACTAGCCACACATAACTAGATGTGATAAGTGTAATAAATCACAAACCATCCACAAAAACCACGTTCCCAATACCCGTTCTCGGCCTGAAAAAACGATTTTTCATGAAAAATGACGGAACGGCGCCTTACCAGCAAACCAGATACACCAAATTCACCAGTCACCCATATCTAAATGTTATAAGTGTAATCAGCCACAAACCACCCACAGAAACCACATTATGATATCTGTTCCGGCCTATAATACACTTTTTTTTATAAAAGTGAGAGAACGGCACCTACCCAGCTAAATATACAGACCAAATTCACCAGCCACACATAACTAGATTGAGGTAAATGTAATCAACCACAAACCATCCACAGAAACCGACGTTTCAGATACCCGTTCCGGCCTGTAAAATGCTTTTTCATGAAAAGTGACGGAATGGCACCTTACCAGCAAACCAGATACACCAAATTCACCAGTTACACATAACTAAATGTTATAAGTGTAATCAGCCACAAACCATCCACCAGAAAGGTTCCGGCCTTTAATACACTTTTTTTATAAAAAGTGATGAACGGCAACTTCCTAGCAACATATACAGACCTAATTCACCAGCTACACATAACTAGATGTGATAAGTGTAATCAACCACAAACCATCCACAGAAACCACGTTCCAATATCCGTTCTAGCCTGTAAAGATGCTTTTCATGAAAAGTGACGGAACAGCACCTCAGCAGTAATCCAGATACACCAAATTCAGCATTCACACATGACTAAATGTTATAAGTGGTAATCAGCCACAAACCATCACAGAAACCACATTATGATATCTGTTTCCGGCCTTTAATACACTTTTTATAAAAAGTGACGAAACAGCACCTACCCAGCAAAATATACAGACAAAATTCACCAGCCACAAATAACTAGATGTGGGCAAGTGTAATCAACCACAAACCATCCACAGAAACCACGTTCCAATACCCGTTCCGGCTGTAAAACGCTTTTCATGAAAAGTGACGGAACGGCACCTTACCAGCAAACCAGATAACACAAATTCACCAATTACACATAACTAAATGTTATAAGTGTAATCAGCCACAAACCACCCACAGAAACCACATTATGATATCTGTTCCGCCTATAACACACTTTTTTATAAAAAGTGACGGAACGGCACCTTTCCAGCAAAATATACAGACCAAATTCACCAGCCACACATAACTAGATGTGACAAGTGTAATCAACCAAAAACCATCCACAGAAACCATCGTTCCAATACCCTTCCGGCCTGTAAAACGCTTTTTCATGAAAAGTGACGGAACTGCACCTTACCAGCAAACAAGATACACCAAATTCACCAATTACACATAACTAAATGTTATAAGTGTAATCAGCCACAAACCATCCACAGAAACCACATTATAATATCTGTTCCGGGCCTTTAATACAATTTTTTTATAAAAAGTGACAGAACGGCACCGTTCCCAGCAAAATATACAGACCAAAATCACTAGCCACACATAACTAGATGTGATAAGTGTAAATCAACCACAAACCATCCCACAAAAACCACGTTCCAATACCCGTTCCGGCCTGTTAAAACGCTTTTTCATGAAAGTGATGGGAACGGGCACATTAACCAGCAAACCAGATACACCAAATTCACCAGTCACTCATGACTAAATGTTATACAGTGTAATCAGCCACAAACCATCCACAGAAACCACATTATAATATCTGTTCCGGCCTTTAATACATTTTTTTTTATAAAAAGTGATGGAACGGCACCATCCCAGCAAAATATACAGACCAAATTCACTAGCCACACATAACTAGATGTGATAAGTGTAATAAATTCACAAACCATCCACAAAAACCACGTTCCAATACCCGTTTCCGGCCTGTAAAAACGATTTTTCATGAAAAATGACGGAACAGGCGCCTTACTCAGCAAACCAGATACACCAAATTCACCAGTCACACATAACTAAATGTTATAAGTGTAATCAGCCACAAACCACCCACAGAAACCACATTATGATATCTGTTCCGGCCTATAATACACTTTTTTTTATAAAAAGTGAGAGAACGGCACCTACCCAGCAAAATATACAGACCAAATTCACCAGCCACACATAACTAGATGTGGTAAATGTAATCAACCACAAACCATCCACAGAAACCACGTTTCAATACCCGTTCCGGCCTGTAAAATGCTTTTTCATGAAAAGTGATGGAACGGCACATTACCAGCAAACCAGATACACCAAATTCACCAGTCACACATGACTAAATGATTATAAGTGTAATCAGCCACAAACCATCCACAGAAACCACATTATAATATCTGTTCCGGCCCTTTAATACATTTTTTTTTTATAAAAAGTGATGGAACGGCACCTTCCCAGCAAAAATATACAGACCAAATTCACTAGCCACACATAACTAGATGTGATAAGTGTAATAAATCACAAACCATCCACAAAAACCTCGTTCCAATACCCGTTCCGGCCTGTAAAAACGATTTTTCATGGAAAAATGACGGAACGGCGCCTTACCAGCAAACCAGATACACCAAATTCACAAGTCACACATAACTAAATGTTATAAGTGTAATCAGCCACAAACCACCCACAGAAACCACATTATGATATCTGTTCCGGCCTATAATACACTTTTTTTATAAAAAGTGAGAGAACGGCACCTAACCAGCAAAATATACAGACCAAATTCACCAGCCACACATAACTAGGATGTTGGTAAATGTAATCAACCACAAACCATCCACAGAAACCACGTTTCAATACCCGTTTCCGCCTGTAAAATGCTTTTCATGAAAAGTGACGGAATGGCACCTTACCAGCAAACCAGATACACCCAAATTCACCAGTTACACATAACTAAATGTTATAAGTGTAAATCAGCCACAAACCAGCCACAGAAAGTTCCGGCCTTTAATACACTTTTTTTTATAAAAAGTGATGAACGGCAACTCCTAGCAACATTTACAGACCAAATTCACCAGCTTACACATAACTAGATGTATAAGTGTAATCACCACAAACCATCCACAGAAACCACGTTCCAATATCCGTTCTAGCCTGTAAAATGCTTTTTCATGAAAAGGTGACGGAAACAGCACCTCAGGCAGTAATCCAGATACACCAAATTCATCAGTCACTCCTAGACTAAATGTTATAAGTGTTAATCAGCCACAAACCATCCACAGAAACCACATTATGATATCTGTTCCAGCCTTTAATACACTTTTTTATAAAAAGTGACGAAACAGCACCTACCCAGCAAAATATACAGACAAAATTCACCAGCCACACATAACTAGAGGTGGCAAGTGTAATCAACCACAAACCATCCACAGAAACCACGTTCCAATAGCCGTTCCGGCCTGTAAAACGCTTTTTCATGAAAAGTGACAGAACGACACCTTACCAGCAAACCAGATACACCAAATCACCAATTACACATAACTAAATGTTATAAGTGTAATCAGCCACAAACCACCCACAGAAACCACATTATGATATCTGTTCCGGCCTATAACACACTTTTTTATAAAAAGTGACGGAACGGCACCTTTCCAGCAAAATATACAGACCAAATTCACCAGCCACACATAACTAGATGTGACAAGTGTAATCAACCAAAAACCATCCACAGAAACCACGTTCCAATACCCGTTCCGGCCTGTAAAACGCTTTTTCATGAAAAGTGACGGAACTGCACTTACCAGCAAACCAGATACACCAAATTCACCAGTCACACATGACTAAATGTTATAAGTGTAATCAGCCACACAACATCCACAGAAACCACATTATAATATCTGTTCCGGCCTTTAATACAATTTTTTTATAAAAAGTGACAGAACGGCACCTTCCCAGCAAAATATACAGACCAAATTCACTAGCCACACATAACTAGATGTTGATAAGTGTAATCAACCACAAACCATCCACAAAAACCAAGTTCCAATACCCGTTCCGGCCTGTAAAACGCTTTTTCATGAAAAGTGATGGAACGGCACATTACCAGCAAACCAGATACACCAAATTCACCAGTCACAACATGACTAAATGTTATAAGTGTAATCAGCCACAAACCATCCACAGAAACCACATTATAATATCTGTTCCGGCCTTTAATACATTTTTTTTATAAAAAGTGATGGAACGGCACCTTCCCAGCAAAATATACAGACCAAATTCACTAGCCACACATAACTAGATGTGATAAGTGTAATAAATCACAAACCATCCACAAAAACCACGTTCCAATACCCGTTCCGGCCTGTAAAACGATTTTTCATGAAAAATGACGGAACGGCGCCTTACCAGCAAACCAGATACACCAAATTCACCAGTCACACATAACTAAATGTTATAAGTGTAATCAGCCACAAACCACCCACAGAAACCACATTATGATATCTGTTCCGGCCTATAATACACTTTTTTTATAAAAAGTGAGAGAACGGCACCTACCCAGCAAAATATACAGACCAAATTCACCAGCCACACATAACTAGATGTGGTAAATGTAATCAACCACAAACCATCCACAGAAACCACGTTTCAATACCCCGTTCCGGCCTGTAAAATGCTTTTTCATGAAAAGTGACGGAATGGCACCTTACCAGCAAACCAGATACACCAAATTCACTAGTTACACATAACTAAATGTTATAAGTGTAATCAGCCACAAACCATCCACAGAAAGTTCCGGCCTTTAATACACTTTTTTTTATAAAAAGTGATGGAACGGCAACTTCCTAGCAACATATACAGACCAAATTCACCAGCTACACATAACTAGATGTGATAAGTGTAATCAACCACAAACCATCCACAGAAACCACGTTCCAATATCCGTTCTAGCCTGTAAAATGCTTTTTCATGAAAGTGACGGAACAGCACCTCATGCAGTAATCCAGATACACCAAATTCATCAGGTCACACATGACTAAATGTTATAAGTGTAATCAGCCACAAACCATCCACAGAAACCACATTATGATATCTGTTCCGGCCTTTAATACACTTTTTTTTATAAAAAGTGACGAAACAGCACCTACCCAGCAAAATATACAGACAAAATTCACCAGCCACAAATAACTAGATGTGGCAAGTGTAATCAACCACAAACCATCCACAGAAAACCACGTTCCAATACCCGTTCCGGCCTGTAAAAACGCTTTTCATGAAAAGTGACGGAACGGCACCTTACCAGCAAACCAGATACACAAATTCACCAATTACACATAACTAAATGTTATAAGTGTAATCAGCCACAAACCACCCACAGAAACCACATTATGATATCTGTTCCGGCCTATACACACTTTTTTTATAAAAAGTGACGGAACGGCACCTTTCCAGCAAAATATACAGACCAAATTCACCAGCCACACATAACTAGATGTGACAAGTGTAATCAACCAAAAACCATCCACAGAAACCACGTTCCAATACCCGTTCCGGCCTGTAAAACGCTTTTTCATGAAAAGTGACGGAACTGCACCCTTACCAGCAAACCAGTACACCAAATTCACCATTTACACATAACTAAATGTTATAAGTGTAATCAGCCACAAACCATCCACAGAAACCACCTTATAATATCTGTTCCGGCCTTTAATACAATTTTTTTATAAAAAGTGACAGAACGGCACCTTCCCAGCAAATATACAGACCAAATTCACTAGCCACACATAACTAGATGTGATAAGTGTAATCAACCACAAACCATCCACAAAAACCACGTTCCAATACCCGTTCCGGCCTGTAAAACGCTTTTTCATGAAAAGTGATTGAACGGCACATTACCAGCAAACCAGATACACCAAATTCACCAGTCACACATGACTAAATGTTATAAGTGTAATCAGCCACAAACCATCCACAGAAACCACATTATAATATCTGTTCCGGCCTTTAATACATTTTTTTTTATAAAAAGTGATGGAACGGCAACCTTCCCAGCAAAATATACAGACCAAATTCACTAGCCACACATAACTAGATGTGATAAGTGTAATAAATCACAAACCATCCACAAAAACCACGTTCCAATACCCGTTCCGGCCTGTAAAACGATTTTTCATGAAAAACGACGGAACAGCGCCTTACCAGCAAACCAGATACACCAAATTCACCAGTCACACATAACTAAATGTTATAAGTGTAATCAGCCACAAACCACCCACAGAAACCACATTATGATATCTGTTCCGGCCTATAATACACTTTTTTTTATAAAAAGTGAGAGAACGGCACCTACCCAGCAAAATATACAGACCAAATTCACCAGCCACACATAACTAGATGTGGTAAATGTAATCAACCACAAACCATCCACAGAAACCACGTTTCAATACCCGTTCCGGCCTGTAAAATGCTTTTTCATGAAAAGTGATGGAACGGCACATTACCAGCAAACCAGATACACCAAATTCACCAGTCACACATGACTAAATGTTATAAGTGTAATCAGCCACAAACCATCCACAGAAACCACATTATAATATCTGTTCCGGCCTTTAATACATTTTTTTTTTATAAAAAGTGATGGAACGGCACCTTCCCAGCAAAATATACAGACCAAATTCACTAGCCACACATAACTAGATGTGATAAGTGTAATAAATCACAAACCATCCACAAAAACCACGTTCCAATACCCGTTCCGGCCTGTAAAACGATTTTTCATGAAAAATGACGGAACGGCGCCTTACCAGCAAACCAGATACACCAAATTCACAAGTCACACATAACTAAATGTTATAAGTGTAATCAGCCACAAACCACCCACAGAAACCACATTATGATATCTGTTCCGGCCTATAATACACTTTTTTTATAAAAAGTGAGAGAACGGCACCTAACCAGCAAAATATACAGACCAAATTCACCAGCCACAACATAACTAGATGTGGTAAATGTAATCAACCACAAAACCATCCACAGAAACCACGTTTCAATACCCGTTCCGGCCTGTAAAATGCTTTTTCATGAAAAGTGACGGAATGGCACCTTACCAGCAAACCAGATACACCAAATTCACCAATTACACATAACTAAATGTTATAAGTGTAATCAGCCACAAACCATCCACAGAAAGTTCCGGCCTTTAATACACTTTTTTTTATAAAAAGTGATGGAACGGCAACTTCCTAGCAACATATACAGACCAAATTCACCAGCTACACATAACTAGATGTGATAAGTGTAATCAACCACAAACCATCCACAGAAACCACGTTCCAATATCCGTTCTAGCCTGTAAAATGCTTTTTCATGAAAAGTGACGGAACAGCACCTCAGCAGTAATCCAGATACACCAAATTCATCAGTCACACATGACTAAATGTTATAAGTGTAATCAGCCACAAACCATCCACAGAAAACCACATTATGATATCTGTTTCCGGCCTATAACACACTTTTTTATAAAAAGTGACGGAACGGCACCTTTCCAGCAAAATATACAGACCAAATTCACCAGCCACACATAACTAGATGTGACAAGTGTAATCAACCAAAAACCATCCACAGAAACCACGTTCCAATACCGTTCCGGCCTGTAAAACGATTTTTCATGAAAAGTGACGGAACTGCACCTTACCAGCAAACCAGATACACCAAATTCACCAGTCACACATGACTAAATGTTATAAATGTAATCAGCCACAAACCATCCACAGAAACCACATTATAATATCTGTTCCAGCCTTTAATACAATTTTTTTTATAAAAAGTGACAGAACGGCACCTCCCAGCAAAATATACAGACCAAATTCACTAGCCACACATAACTAGATGTGATAAGTGTAATCAACCACAAACCATCCACAAAAACCCACGTTCCAATACCCGTTCCGGCCTGTAAAAACGCTTTTTCATGAAAAGTGATGGAACGGCACATTACCAGCAACCAGATACACCAAATTCACCAGTCACACATGACTAAATGTTATAAGTGTAATCAGCCACAAACCATCCACAGAAACCACATTATAATATCTGTTCCGGCCTTTAATACACTTTTTTTTATAAAAAGTGATGGAACGGCACCTTCCCAGCAAAATATACAGACCAAATTCACTAGCCACACATAACTAGATGTGATAAGTGTAATCAACCACAAACCATCCACAGAAACCACGTTCCAATACCCGTTCCGGCCTGTAAAATGCTTTTTCATGAAAAGTGACGGAACGGCACCTTACCAGCAAACAAGATACACCAAATTCCCCAGTCATACATGACTAAACGTTATAAGTGTAATCAGCCACAAACCATCCACAGAAACCACATTATGATATCTGTTCCGGCCTTTAATACCCTTTTTTATAAAAAGTGACGGAACGGCACATTCCCAGCAAAATATACAGACCAAATTCACCAGCCACACATAACTAAATGTGATAAGTGTAATCAACCACAAACCATCCACAGAAACCACGTTCCAATACCCGTTCCAGCCTGTAAAACGCTTTTTCATGAAAAGTGACAGAACGGCACTTTACCAGCAAACCAGATACACCAAATTCACGAGTCACACATAACTAAATGTTATAAGTGTAATCAGCCACAAACCATCCACAGAAACCACAACATTATGATATCTGTTCCGGCCTTTAATACACTTTTGATAGAAAAGTGACGGAACGGCACCTTCCCAGAAAAATATACAGACCAAATTCACCAGCCACACATAACTAGATGTGATAAGGGTAATCAACCACAAACCATCCACAGAAACCACGTTCCAATATCCGTTCCGGCCTGTAAAATGCTTTTTCATGAAAAGTGAAGGAACAGCACCTTACCAGCAAACCAGATACACCAAATTCACCAGTCACACATGACTAAATGTTATAAGTGTAATCAGCCACAAACCATCCACAGAAACCACATTATGATATCTGTTCCGGCCTATAATACACTTTTTTATAAAAAGTGACAGAACGGCACCTTCCTAGCAAAATATACAGACCAAATTCACCAGCCACACATAACTAGATTTGATAAGTGTAATCAACCACAAACCATCCACATAAACCTCGTTCCAATACCCGTTCCGGCCTGTAAAACGCTTTTTCATGAAAAGTGACGGAACGGCACTTTACCAGCAAACAAGATACACCAAATTCACCAGTCACATATAACTAAATGTTTATAAGTGTAATTAGCCACAAACCATCCACAGAAACCACATTATGATCTCTGTTCCGGCCTTTAATACACTTTTTTATAAAAAAATGATGGAACGGCACCTTCCCAGCAAAATATACAGACCAAATTCACCAGCCACACATAACTAGATGTGATAGGTGTAATCAACCACAAACCATCCACAGAAACCACGTTCCAACATCTAGTTATGTGTGGCTGGTGAATTTGGTCTGTATATTTTGCTGGGAAGGTGCCGTTCCGTCGCTTTTTATAAAA
Source organism: Bombina bombina (assembly GCF_027579735.1). Taxonomy (NCBI): domain Eukaryota; kingdom Metazoa; phylum Chordata; class Amphibia; order Anura; family Bombinatoridae; genus Bombina; species Bombina bombina. Next base: position 252,720,051 of record NC_069504.1, on the reverse strand, counting down.
AAGTGTATTAAAGGCCGGAACAGATATCATAATGTTGTTTCTGTGGATGGTTTGTGGCTGATTACACTTATAACATTTAGTTATGTGTAACTGGTGAATTTGGTGTATCTGGTTTGCTGGTAAGGTGCCGTTCCGTCACTTTTCATGAAAAAGCGTTTTACAGGCCGGAACAGGTATTGGAACGTGGTTTCTGTGGATGGTTTGTGGTTGATTACACTTACCACATCTAGTTATGTGTGGCTGGTGAATTTGGTCTGTATATTTTGCTGGGTAGGTGCCTTTCCGTCACTTTTTAAAACGAAGTGTATTAAAGGCCGGAACAGATATCATAATGTGGTTTCTGTGGATGGTTTGTGGCTGATTACACTTATAACATTTAGTTATGTGTGACTGGTGAATTTGGTGTATCTGGTTTGCTGTTAAGGCGATGTTCCGTCATTTTTCATGAAAAAGCGTTTTACAGGCCGGAACGGGTATTGGAACGTGGTTTTTGTGGATGGTTTGTGGTTGATTACACTTATCACATCTAGTTATGTGTGGCTAGTGAATTTGGTCTGTATATTTTGCTGGGAAGGTGCTGTTCCGTCACTTTTTTTTATAAAAAGTGTATTAAAGGCCGGAACAGATATTATAATGTGGTTTCTGTGGATGGTTTGTGGCTGATTACACTTATAACATTTAGTCATGTGTGACTGGTGAATTTGGTGTATCTGGTTTGCTGGTAAGGTGCCGTTCCGTCACTTTTCATGAAAAAGCGTTTTACAGGCCGGAACAGGTATTGGAACGTGGTTTCTGTGGATGGTTTTTGGTTGATTACACTTGTCACATCTAGTTATGTGTGGCTGGTGAATTTGGTCTGTATATTTTGCTGGAAAGGTGCCGTTCCGTCACTTTTTATAAAAAAGTGTGTTATAGGCCGGAACAGATATCATAATGTGGTTTCTGTGGGTGGTTTGTGGCTGATTACACTTATAACATTTAGTTATGTGTAATTGGTGAATTTGGTGTATCTGGTTTGCTGGTAAGGTGCCGTTCCGTCACTTTTCATGAAAAAGCGTTTTACAGGCCGGAACGGGTATTGAAACGTGGTTTCTGTGGATGGTTTGTGGTTGATTACACTTGCCACATCTAGTTATTTGTGGCTGGTGAATTTTGTCTGTATATTTTGCTGGGTAGGTGCTGTTTCGTCACTTTTTATAAAAAAGTGTATTAAAGGCCGGAACAGATATCATAATGTGGTTTCTGTGGATGGTTTGTGGCTGATTACACTTATAACATTTAGTCATGTGTGACTGATGAATTTGGTGTATCTGGATTACTGCTGAGGTGCTGTTCCGTCACTTTTCATGAAAAAGCATTTTACAGGCTAGAACGGATATTGGAACGTGGTTTCTGTGGATGGTTTGTGGTTGATTACACTTATCACATCTAGTTATGTGTAGCTGGTGAATTTGGTCTGTATATGTTGCTAGGAAGTTGCCGTTCCATCACTTTTTATAAAAAAAAGTGTATTAAAGGCCGGAACTTTCTGTGGATGGTTTGTGGCTGATTACACTTATAACATTTAGTTATGTGTAACTGGTGAATTTGGTGTATCTGGTTTGCTGGTAAGGTGCCATTCCGTCACTTTTCATGAAAAAGCATTTTACAGGCCGGAACGGGGTATCGAAACGTGGTTTCTGTGGATGGTTTGTGGTTGATTACATTTACCACATCTAGTTATTTGTGGCTGCTGAATTTGGTCTGTATATTTTGCTGGAAAGGTGCCGTTCCGTCACTTTTATAAAAAAAGTGTATTTTTAGGCTGGAACAGATATCATAATGTGGTTTCTGTGGGTGGTTTGTGGCTGATTACACTTATAACATTTAGTTATGTGTAATTGGTGAATTTGGTGTATCTGGTTTGCTGGTAAGGTGCCGTTCCGTCACTTTTCACAAAAAAGCGTTTTACAGGCCGGAACGGGTATTGGAACGTGGTTTCTGTGGATGGTTTGTGGTTGATTACACTTACCACATCTAGTTTTTTGTGGGCTGGTGAATTTGGTCTGTATATTTTGCTGGGTAGGTGCCGTTCCGTCACTTTTTATAAAAAAGTGTATTAAAGCCCGGAAGAGATATCATAATGTGGTTTCTGTGGATGGTTTGTGGCTGATTACATTTATAACGTTTAGTCATGTGTGACTGATGAATTTGGTGTATCTGGTTTGCTGGTGAGGTGCTGTTCCGTCACTTTTCATGAAAAAGCATTTTACAGGCCGGAACGGATATTGGAACGTGGTTTCTGTGGATGGTTTGTGGTTGATTACACTTATCACATCTAGTTATGTGTAGCTGGTGAATTTGGTCTGTATATGTTGCTATGAAGGTGCCGTTCCGTCACTTTTTATAAAAAAGTGTATTAAAGGCCGGAACAGATACCATAATGTGGTTTCTGTGGATGATTTGTGGCTGATTACACTTATAACATTTACTCATGTGTGACTGGTGAATTTGGTGTATCTGGTTAGCTGCTAAGGTGCTGTTCCGTACCTTTTCATGAAAAAGTGTTTTACAGGCCGGAACGGGTATTGGAACGTGGTTTCTGTGGATGGTTTGTGGTGGATTACACTTATCACATCTAGTTATGTGTGGCTGGTGAATTTGGTCTGTATATTTTGCTGGTAAGGTGCCGTTCCGTCACTTTTCACGAAAAAGCGTTTTACAGGCTGGAACGGGTATTGGAACGTGGTTTCTGTGGATGGTTTGTGGCTGATTACACTTATTACATTTAGTCACATGTGACTTGTGAATTTGGTGTATTTGGTTTTCTGGGAAGGTGCTGTTCCGGGCTGTTATGTTTGGTTCCGGACACTATTTGGTAGTTAAAGGGTTAATTAATTATTATATCACAAATATTCTTGTTCCTAAAATTGTTCTCAAGAGTCTCTAATACATCCCATTATATTTTAAATCAATTTCCTTCATAAAAGGCCTGTTCCGGCCTGTTCCGTTCCGTTCCGGCTTTTACACCGTTCCCGAGAAAACAATTTAGAATGCTAAACTAAGATTTAACTATTTTTATAATACGTGTTTCATGTTAATTATGTTTATATTATGTCTTATTTTTGTAAAACATGTATTGTGCACGCTCACTGTATAATAAGGACTATTGGAACCTGAATGGGGTAGGGAAGTAGTGAAGCGGGGGCGGAGGCCAAGGAAGGAATAGCGAGGTGTTCAAAAACTGAATTTTATTATTATAATGCATGGGGAAGGGATAGTGGGAGTAGCTGTAGTGAGGGGCGGAGCGCCGGAGATTGCCGAATGCCTGCAAAGTAGACTAGCTGCAGACTGGAGCTCTATCTAGACAGGAAACATGTGACCTCCACTGACTCTAGACAGGAAACATGTGACCTCCACTCAAAGCTTTTTTTTTTTTTAATCAACTTTAATGTAACAAACAACCTATAGACAATCATTCTGAAAATGAAACATTTTGCAGCTTTCTTGTTCTTCTTAATGTGCACTCGCAGTGGTTTATGCTGATTGTCATGTATAAGGTAACCACTGCGAGTGCACATTAAGAAGAACAAAAAAAGCTGCAAAATGTTTCGTTTTCAGAATGATTGTCTATAGGTTGTTTGTTACATTAAAGTTGATTAAAAAAAAAAAAAAGCTTTGAGTGGAGGTCACATGTTTCCTGTCTAGAGTGGAGCTCCAGGACTGCAGCTAGACCCTTCTCAAATCTCAATGCCTGGGGAAACTACTGTCTACGGTGAAACCATTATCGGCATAACACCGGATCTGTTTTTAAAACATGGCAAGTTTAGATCGCTTTAAAAGCAAGTTGTGCCTTGAAAAAAGTTGTCTTATCCAAGTGTATCTTTTTTTCAGAAAACGTTAAAATTCACTGATCTATATTGATGATGTGTACATGAATATACATAAACAGATATGAGGAACGGAATAACAAGAAACAGAAATTATTAACATGTTACACATCTGAAAAACATGTATTCAATGTGCAAACTAACCTATCAGTATATGGTACTTAAGGGAAATAAAAATGAATGGTGATCCAACTGACAGCCGCACGTTATTCAGTTGTTAACTCACAGTATTTAATATTATATATTAATTCAATTGTTTTTAATTTCCCAATCCCACATCGATTCTTCATGCAAACATTTCGCACTTGAGTACAGCAAACGGAAGTGACGTATGTGTCTGACAGTGCTGGTATAACCCCGGAAGTGTGATGCTTTCTCTGTGCAAGTGTGCATTTGATCAGTGGCTCGGGTTTGTTTTTTGTATACAGGTGTCTCCTGCTAGTGGAGATGGATAACAGACGGAAGTCAAGGCAGCTGAAATGTTATAGTCAGGTAAAATACGGAACCACCTGTCAATCATAACAGCACCTCCTGGGTCAAAAGGCACCAAATTTGCTAATTATTTTTTTTACCCATTGGATGTAAGAGAGAGTATATTTTTTTCAGGGGGTTAATATTATAACACCGGTTGTGTTCGGATTGCGCATTTCTTTAAGTGTTGATTGATTTGTAATTGTTTATGGTGTATAACGTTTCGAAGATTTATTGAATTGTTTTTTTTCTGTTTAAGTGGTCATCAACCAATTTAAAGAGGTATAAAAAGTAAACAGTGCCTTTGAGTAGTCTCCTCTCTCCATTTAGAGCTTCCCCTTATGTTATAAGTGTGTAAAATATGTGTATGTGTGCTAGCATCAGGTCATAGCTTTGTTGTTTGGGACTGTAGAAAGTCAAGTCTCTCTTAGCTCTTGCAGTTTTATTTATTAGTATTGCAAACGAATAACAGTTGCCTGTGTTTTCCAATATTTAGATATTTTCAACACCAGATATGCTACATACAGATATTTTGGATAGTGCATCTGTGTGTGTGTGTGTGTGTGTATATATATATATATATATATATATATATATATATATATATATGTGTCCACTGTAGGAACTATCCAAATGCTGGAAACTGCAGGTTGTTTGTATTCATGTGTCTATGGGCCTGAGAGAGAAATCACACAATCTTTGTGGAGCATTATATTGTAACTTGTGTCTTTACTAGACAAATACAAAAGTCCAAGTTGTGAGTAGTTATAATTGGGACTTCTTTTTTTTTTTTTTTTTTTTTTTATATATATACAGTATTAATGTTCGTCGGTGGGCTTTATGCACATTGTATAATAATGCAATATTGAACACACTTGTCCCCTTTATACTAACATTGCTGTCGGTCTGCAGAGCTCTTGAACATAAGTGCATGTAATGGGGAGCTGGCGTATATAAATGTATGACTCCGGGCTTGGATTAGATTTAATTCCCCTTTCACAGTCTGTATACATTCATGGTGAAGGTTTAGCAAACACGTACCTTCCAACTTTGTTTTTCCGTGATTTAGTGACCTGTGTGGTGATGTTGTTGAGTGTATCACTCACCCTCTAATCTGCCGTCATCCGTGTTTGCCTTTTAAGCTCCTACTGCACTCCGCTCGTCGGTCCGATCCGATTATTTGTGACGTCACCCCAGTGGGTGTGTGACTCCCCCGTTGTCCTATTGGCTGAAAAGCCTGTGCCGGTTACCTTGCTGTCTGTACTTGTTTGTTCTGGCTTGTTATGCCTCTGTAAGTGCACCTGTTAGTGCGGTCCAGTTCTCCAGTTTCTCTGGCTCAGCCCAGGATAACCATATCTCACCGGCTTGTCCGTGAAACTCCTCGGCAGATGACGTTGCTGAAGGGGTGTGTGTCTAGCTCTCTCACGATTGGTTAGGAGCAGGGTAAAGAGAGCATGGGTAAACGGCCAAGTTGGATCAGGATCAAAAAAGGAATCCCACGCTCGTATGAATAAAGCAAAAATCTTTATTAATTACTTAAAAATCATGACAGCATGCCACCTACACAAAAATGTGGAGAGAGGAAAGCGCAGCACAAGGGCTTACGCGTTTCGGCAGTTTGCCGTATTCATAGCCTGATGTGTCGGTTTCTTCCTTCACTTTAAATACCTTACAAAACATACTGATTGGTTAAAGCAAGCGCTAAACCCTCCCTCCTATGTATAACACCTGTGCAATCACTAATGAATACAATGACTGTAATTCTTAGTATTCCTGACAGGTAGCAATGTGACTGTATGTCATAAAGTAATAATGTGCATACGTGACAAATACACCTGTCTCAGCCTATACTAAGGAATAGGGAGATTACAGTTATCTATATTTAATGACTATTGAAAGCATAACTATATTACATAAGAATAAGATATACGTACTGATAAAATATAACAACTAACTCATACTGTGCCTGTGATGGTTACTGAAATTGGTCTGTCCTATACTCTAGGAATAGCAGCTCTTTCCTTTTATTCCGTTGTACATCTAAGAGATATGGAAAGATATCATAGTATTGCTGGGCTAAATAAATCTAAAGGCCTATATACTGTATATATCCCAATGTGTGTAAAATGTGTACCCTTCATAGTGACCATGCCAATTTTCTCATAGCAAACTTATTAACTTCCATCTATATTTTAAATAGTTTGTATATTAGGTTGATAATTAATCTTTGGCTAGATATAATGGGTATTATAAATTTGATATTCCTGATATGATTTTAAAAGGATTGTTTTAGTATATAATTAAATACCTACTTTGATAGATTTTATTAAAGATTACATTTAAGGGATGACCTACTCCCAATAATTTATTATATCATACCGGGAATTTAGGCCTTCTGGATGTCTCATTCTTGACTTGAACATCCAGAAGACCTCCCTTTTTGCAAGCAATCTATCTATATCTCTCCCTCTTTTGGGTATTTTCACTTCTTCTATGGCGCACCATTTTAGTGTATGGATGTCTCCATTATGGTTTTCTACAAAATGATGCACCAATGTGGTAAGAGACCTTTCTCTTAATGAATAAAACAAATGAAAAAATCACTTTGCTATAAAAAAAAACACATGTAACACTTTTAAATACAGTTTTTTGTTTTGTTACATATTCAGAAACCTAGCTATAGATACAGTCCAAGCTTCTTGAAATCAGCTCTTGATTTTCCTGGGTGCAATTGCCCACCTAAAATTGTATCCTGGCATGTATATTCTAGAGTCCTGGACACTCTCACATGTTACCCTCTGTAAAGCTACTTGCTTCTCTGTGAAATGTGGTAGCTGTTGCGTGCATTCAGCTTCTTAGTGGGAGGTCCCAGATGTGACTGATATTTTATTTTTATTTATTATTTTATTTATAAAATATTTTACCAGGAATGATACATTGAGATTTCTCTCATTTTCAAGTATGCCCTGGGTCCACAAAACATTGCATTGATACAATAGGGTACAATAACATTCAAAAACAATAATAATACACAATAGATGCAAAAATTTAACATAGAACAGGTAAGAAATATATAATCAACCATGACAGGTGCATTCTGTTTTGAAATATGTAGAGAGGGATCTCTTAAAGGATATTAGGCTTGGGGAAGGTTTGAAAGTGTGCGGGAGGTCATTCCATAACTGTGGCGCTCGGTAGGAAAAGGAGGATCGAGCTGCTTTATTTTTGTATTGAGGCAAGCTAAATAATGTGCTGGTACTGGATCGGAGGTTATAGGAGGTGGGAATAGCCGGGGAGAGCATTCTGCTCAGGTAGGGTGGGAGCTTTCCAGAAAGGCACTTAAACACAAGGCAGGAAAGATGGAGGGTGCGTCTGGATTCCAGCGTCAGCCAGTTTAGTTCTTTTAGCATGTCACAATGGTGGGTCTTGTAGTTACATTGTAGCACAAAGCGGCAGAACGAGTTATACCATGTATTAAGTTTATTAAGGTGAGTTTGTGATGCAGGTGCGTATACTACGTCCCCATAATCCATGATAGGCATCAGCATTTGCTGTACAATCTTTTCCTTTACTGTAGGGCTGAGGCAAGATTTGTTTCTGTACAGGGCACCTAATTTTGGATAAAGTTTAGATGCAAGTTTTTCTATGTGGAGGCCAAAAGATAGATTGGGGTCTAAGAACATAACCAAGTATTTGAAAGAGTGGCCTGCGGTCAGCGTGCAATTGGATTTTGTTTTGATGCGTAGAAGGGCATTTTGTAATTTGTGTAATTTAGGTCCAGTTCCATGAATCATTGTGACAGCTTTGTCAGTGTTTAGGAAGAGTTTGTTTTTTGAGATCCACTTTTCTACCTCTGTGAACTGGTCTTGGAGCACTGCTTCAAGCTGCGGCAGATCAGATTTGTTTGCATAGATTACCGTGTCTGCGTACATGTGTACAGTTGAGGATTTGCAGACATTAGGCAAATCATTTATAAATAATGTGAATAGTAGGGGGCCGATAATGGAACCTTGGGGAACACCACACACGTGACTGGGAGAGGGAGGGAGTCACTGTTAGAAACAGAGACATATTGTGATCGAACCGATACATATGATCTAAACCAGGTTAACGGACAATCGGCAATACCAGAGTTTTTTAGTTTGAGCAGTAGTATGTCATGGTCCACTGTGTCATAAGCCTTAGCAAAATCAAGGAAAATAGCTTCAGTTAGGTCTCCTTGTTCCATGCCAGTTTGGATGTTGTTGCAAACTTTTAGGAGGGCAGTTGTAGTGGAGTGATTCAGTCGAAAACCTGATTGATCAGGGTTCAGATAGTTAGAAAGTTGGTAATACTCGCATAATTGTGTATGGACGCATTTTTCTAAGATTTTTGACAATACTGGGAGCAATGATATAGGGCGATAGTTAGAAACCAAGGTTAACTCCCCACTTTTATGAATAGGCACTACTCTTGCAGTTTTCCAGAGTTTAGGTATGTATCCAGACACCAAGTATTGGTTAATTAGGGATGTGACAGGCTTAGCAATTGCTGGTGCACTGAGCTTCAACAGCATTGCTGGGATTTGATTAGGTCCAGACTGTTTTTTCATTTTTAGATTATTAAGGTGTTTCTTAACAACATTGATGGGTACAGGTCTAAAATTTAACCTCTCTATATTGGGTCTTTGCTCTTTTAGTGGGGCCTGATCCACATTTGTAGCTTCAGGATGCGTGCCATTTATTAGTTTGTTAATCAGGGTGGTGGAGCATCCGACAAAATAATTGTTAAAGGCATTTGCTATTTCTAAGGGTAGTTGCAGGTTTTGGTTATCCACATTGACAGTGGAGGGTTGGGAGTAGATTGGTGGATTTTGTAAGTTATTTATGAGTTTCCAAAACTTTCTAGGGTTAGATATGTTATTGTTCAGATTTTCACAGAAATATTGGGCCTTAGCCAATTTTGTTTGTTTAGTGCATATATTTCGCCATTGTCTATATACACAGTGATCATTCATAGAGCCAGTATGCTTGAACTTTGACCACAATGAATCCCGAAATTGATACATTTTGAATGAGGTCAGCTGTGATCCAATTCAAGTGTGCTCCTTTTACTCTCACCTTACTCAGCGGGGCATGTAAATTCAAAACTAGTAGGAGTTCAGACTGAAAGAATTCAACTGCAGAGTCTAGATCTGGTATTAGGTTTAATCTGTGCCAGGGGAGGTTCTTGATGTCATTTAGAAATGATTGAATATTACATTTTTTGAAGGACCTGGTGAGTTTAACCTTGGGAGAGGATTTATTAGCCTTTATTTTGCGCACGCAGTACACTAAGCAGTGGTCACTGAAATTGTTAGGGAGAACACCTGCCTCCTGGATTCGGTCGGGAGAAGTGGAGAGAATCCAGTCGAGCAGGGTATGATTATGGCTTTTGATGTTTATGCGAGTTGGGGAGGAGATTAATTGCGTTAGCTGCCAATCAATGTTAAAATCTCCAAAAACCAAAATTTCACTTTTTGTTTTTTGAGCTATGGATTCACTAAAGAGCTGTGCTATGTCTGAAATGGAATGCACAGGGGGTGAACTTTTTGGAATTGTCAACATAAATTACAATGCCGCCTCCTCTCTTTGCTCTGTCAATTCTATGGCATGAATACCCATGTATTGCAATGGCAGAGTCAGGTATTTTTGCAGTTAGCCATGATTCAGAGATCACAATGATTTTTGGCTTGTAGTGTAAACACCAAGCTTTCAGTGCATCGATTTTTTTGGTAGTAAGATGCGGATATTACAGTGCACAAAGGAGAGGCCTTTTTTAGTTGGAAGGCTAGGAATGGAATTTGCTGGGGGACCAGGGTTAGACTCTACATCATTTGCAAGGGCAAGTAACATAAGGAATAGGAATTTGGACATAGTTTTTGTTTGGCTATATAGTGAATGGCATACTTTATAATTTTGTGAGGTGGGGGTAGGAGGGTTATTTTTTATAACTCTCCACCAGCACTCAGCAGATAAGTTACAGCAACAGAGCAGGCCATGTTGTATGATTTGTTTTCCAGTTTGAGGTGGGTGCTTATGGTGGTAATGAAGTGAACAAAATTAGAGTGAGAAAAGGGTTGTCACGAATATCAGTATGGTCATATTTTGATACATGTTAGTGCTATGAGGTGTGTAGATGAAAATAAAACAAAAATAGTACAATTTAAAAAAGATATATATGTATATATATTGTGTGTGTATATATATGTGTGTGTGTGTGTATATATATATATATATATATATATATATATATATATATATATATATATATATATATATATACATATATATATATATACATACATACATACATACATACATACATACATACATACATACATACATACATACATACTACCAATGTGGGATATATAGCTATTTGTAGGGAGAGAGTATGTATGTATTCTAAAGGGTTAAGTGAATGGAAGGATGTGCTGATCAGTGTTTGCAGCTGTCAGTTTAGGAGAATGAAAGGTGTGTGGGAGACTATCTATAAATGGGGGAATGAACCTAGGGTGGGAGGGTAACTATCTTCAAAAGGCTACCTTTAGCAGAGGGCTGTGTCAGCTGAAGTTGGTCATATAACAGTACCACCCGCGCTGTACAAAGCTGGTAATTTCAAGCGGCTTTCTTATGGGAGCAGTCTGAGAGTAAAGTTACAACAGCGCAGAAGCTGGCTGTCAGCAAGTTTTCCCTTTTTCCACTCCCTGCTCACTGTGTCTTCACATTGACACTGAGTAAATATAGCATTTGCATGAAGTATATGGCGGGAGAGATAGGTGTAAGTTGCGAGACATTTGTTCCTTCAGATGATAGATCATTTCCTTTTACTAAAGCAAAAAAATATGAAATTCATGGAAGAAATTAACTTATTAATAAATGAAGAAGCCATCCACATGAAACCAAAGCCATAACTAGCTATAATATAGACAAAATGTTATTTGTATTTGGTAGCTACAGGTAGTTTAAATGAATATGACATTTATTTTTAACTCCTCTGCTATAATTACTATTTGAAACTCTGTATTTTTTTATATAAGACAGGTACAGTCAGGGCCCACTCAGTATATTGTAGTGGCTGAGTCAGAGAATGCAATGACGCACCCCCATTAGTAACATTACTGATTATCATATCAACCTACTAGCATGACCGCTAACCTTACTAAGCTTGCCTACCTGCATGCAATCAATGCTTATACATGATTGAGCAATAAGTGGGAAGGAAGTTGGGGACAATATGCACTTGTCCCACCTTGAATGTCACCCCTGACTGGTTGTTCTGTGCCTTTGTGCATGATGACGTTATGCTGCTGGGAGCCTTAAACTTTTTCCCCAGAGACAGAGGATAGGAGTCATCTGGGTCTGACAATAACTGACTCAGTCACAGAAGTGCTGCCCCTTGTCAAGTGCTGCCTGGGTTGTTTGACCCACTTTGTCCCATGGTTGAGCCGGCCCTGGGGAAAGTGAAAATTCCTTTTCACATTGATGTTACAATTCAGACAAACTATTCAGCCAAAATCCTGGATAGATCTTGATCTCTAGTAAATCTAGCCAAACTTTCCTTAAGATTAAAAATATATATATTTTAATCTATAAATTTATTCTTTTGAAAGTCTAAGTTTTTAAAAACATAATGTGGGTAAATTAAACACCCTATTATAAATCAGGTGTGGCTAGTGAAATCCATTGTCTTTTCTCATAATCAGGAGAAGATCTAGTAAGCAGGGTATTCTAAAAGAGCCATGTCACGTCTTTTTGTGAAGCCCCTTAGTCACAATACCTGGCCAAATGTAGTGGTCATTCTTCTTGTATGCCTTTTTTACACAAACACTGCACTGTTTCTGTCATCAACCTTTTATGTTTTAACATAGTAACATAGTAGATAAGGTTGAAAAAAGACTGAAGTCCATCGAGTTCAACATATACAAATCTAAAATACTTACAAAAAGCTCCAGTTAAGCTTAAATAACCCCATTAAAATGTGACCCATTTAATACTAGCAATCATATCCATGAATTTTGTTTATATACAGAAATTTATCCAGACTATTTTTAAATGTATCTATGGTATTGGCATTCACTACCTCCTTTGGTAATGAGTTCCACAATTTTATTGCTCTTACAGTGAAAAAACGTTTCCGTTGCAGGAGATTAAATCTCCTTTCCTCCAACCTTAAATTATGACCTCTTGTCAGAACCAATTTTCTTGGAATAAAAAGAGCTTCTGCCATCTCTGTATATGGGCCTTGAATATATTTATATAAAGTAATCATGTCACCTCTCAAGCGCCTTTTTTCTAAAGAGAACAGACCCAGTTTGGCTAGCCTCTCCTCATAGGTTAATTTCTCCAATCCCCTTATCAGCTTTGTGGCCCTTCTCTGAACTTTTTCTAGTTCTGCAATATCTTTTTTAGCAATCGGTCCCCAGAACTGCACTCCAAACTCAAGGTGAGGTCTTACCAGGGCTTTATATAATGACAGAATTATGCTTTCCTCCCTTGAATCAATGCCTCTTTTAATACATGCTAGTATCTTATTAGCCTTTGAAGCCGCTGCTCTGCATTGTGCACTCATCTTTAGCTTGTTATCTATTACTACTCCCAAATCCCTTTCCTCCTGTGTTTGGCTAAGTCTTGTCCCATTTAAAAAATACATAGCCTGCTTATTTTTACTTCCAAAATGTAGAACCTTACATTTTTCCGTATTAAATCTCATTTTCCATTCACTTGCCCATAGTTCTAATTTTAGCAAATCCCTTTGCAAAGAGAGTTCATCCTGCTCTGACCTAATGACCTTACTTAACTTAGTATCATCTGCAAAAATAGAGATGTCGCTATTTAATCCTTGCTCCAAGTCATTTATAAAAATATTAAAAAGAACAGGGCCCAGTACTGATCCCTGGGGGACGCCACTGATTACCTTTGTCCAATCTGAGTATGATCCATTTACTGCTACTCGTTGCTCCCTATCTTTTATCCAGTTATTTATCCATGAGCTAACATTTTCAGCTATTCCCAGTCCCTTAATTTTGTGCATTAATCTCTCATGTGGCACTGTATCAAATGCCTTTGCAAAATCTAAGTATATCACATCAACTGATTCCCCTTTATCTATATTTTTACTTACTTCCTCGTAGAATCTAATTAGATTAGTTTGACATGATCTATTTCTCCTAAAGCCATGCTGATTAGAACTCATAATCTTGTTTACACGAATATGCTCATCAATATAATCCCTTATAATCCCTTCAAATATCTTCCCCACTATTGATGTCAGACTAACTGGTCTATAGCTTCCTGGATCATCCCTGCTTCCCTTTTTGAAGAGTGGCACCACATCAGCTTTACGCCAATCCTGGGGTACCATGCCTGAGGATAATGAGTCTTGAAAAATTAAGAGTAAAGGTTTGTCTATAACAGTGCTAAGTTCACTTAACACCCTTGGGTGTATTCCATCTGGGCCTGGAGTTTTATTTACCTTAATATTTTTTAGTTTTTTCCTGATATCCTCTAAACAAAACCCAGTTAGTGGTATGGACTGGCATGTTCTATTCTGTTCCAAAGTATCATTCAATGGTTCCTCTCTTGTGTATACTGAAGAAAAAAACTGGTTTAGTACCTCAGCCTTTTCCCTGTCATTATTTATCATGCTACCCTCCACACATTTTAATGTACCTATATTATCCTTCTTAGATTTTTTGCTATTTATGTACTTAAAGAACCTTTTAGGGTTAGACTTAGAATCCTTAGCAATTAATTTTTCATTTTCAATTTTGGCTAATTTGATTGCTTTTTTTGCATGCTTTGTTACATTCCTTATAAATATTGTATGCTGAGTCTGTACTATTTTCTTTTAATAATTTAAATGCCCTATGTTTTTTCCTAATTTCTTTTAACACATTTTTATTTCGCCATAACGGCTTATTTTTTTTATTTTTATTTTTATAACCATATGGTATGTATTGATATGTATATTTATTTAACAAATTTTTAAATATTATCCATTTATCCTCTGTATTTTTATTAGAAAATACATTGTCCCAATTTATATTATTTAATGATTTCCTTAAATCGTTGAATTTTGCTTTCTTGAAATTAAAAGTCTTAGTTAAGCCTTTAAAACACTGCATATGAAAAGAGATTTCAAATGTGACCATGTTATGATCACTGTTACCCAAATGTTCTTTAACTTCTATGTTTGATATTATATCTGTATTGTTTGATAGCACTAAATCCAATATAGCTTTACTCCTAGTTGGCTCCTCTATTAATTGTGACAAGAAGTTATCCCTGAGAACATTTAAAAATCTATCCCCCTTAGCTGAATTACTAGTTTCATTGGCCCAGTTTATATCAGGGTAGTTAAAATCTCCCATAATTACAGCACTGTTATTAGCAGCCTTACCTATTTGGATAAGTAGTTGAGTTTCCTCCGGGTCACTAATGTTGGGAGGCTTGTAGCATGTTCCTAGTAATATTTTTTTAGGATTTTTCCCCCCACTCTTTATACTGCTATAAAACACATATATGATTTTATATATACATATACACATTGGGAACAGCAGGGAAGGGGTTAACAGTAACTGAAGATCCCCACAAATAAACTTTTGGGCACTGATCAAAGCCCTAACAGGCTGATTACAGTGACATTAGGCTAATCACAGTAGCAGCTCAGTGATCAGAAGCAAAAAAATATAATATATATATTTGTAACCCCCACAAATAAACCCCCAATGCTTTTGATCAGCACCGATCAAAGCCCTAACAGGCTAACCACAGTTATTAGGCTGATCACAGTAGCAGCTCTGTGATCAGCAGCAAAAAAAATATAAATATATATATATATATATATATATATATATATATATATATATATATATATATATATATATATATATATATATATATATATATATATATATTTATTAGGGTTGCACCGATACCATTTTTTTATGACCGAGTAAAAGTACCGATACTTGTTTTCAAATACTCGCCGATACCAATTACAGATACTTTTTTTTTAATGTCATGTGACAGTTTACCAGGCACAATACAGACTAATTATTTAAGATTCCTTCTTTATCATTTATAAAGGACTGTAATTCAAAATACATTATGAAATAATAAAACAGTTTTATTTGTTACAAAGTGCACTGAACATGTTTATTAATAAAAAAATATTACAATAAAATATTAAATTTAAAGGGGTGATGCAATATGGCTGTTATATAACATTAATCTGACATTTGTATGGAGGTTCGACTCTAAGCTGAACAGTCTTTCACTTTCCACACTACTGCATGAGGCAGAAATATATTTTTGGCCCATTTTAACCAGAGCTGGAAATCTGTTTATTAACTACCCAGTACTTCAGGGGTTTGTCTGAATGAGGTACAGTGATCTCTCCTACAATAATACAAATAACAGCAATTTGTATGGGCAGAACAGTAGTAAACAATTTTTAGTTTAGTCTCCACTCCAGTTTAAAATGAAATGAGAACATGCAGTTTAAAAAAAAACGCCACAAGATAGCATATGGGTAGGAAGTGGAGGTATCGGTTTAAGTATCGGTGCATTTTCACGAGTACAAGTACTCATGCAAGTACTTGGTATCGGTACCGATACTAGTATCGGTATCGGTGCAACCCTAATATATATATATATATATATATATATATATATATATATATATATATATATATATATATATATATTGTATTTATATATTTTCTTTCTCTATCTTTCTAACACACACCAACGCTAAACTGTATTCCTCTCTCCCTCATATTGCAGTGAGGGAAGAGAGGAAGCGGTTACACTTGTAACAGCCCATGATTCCACTCATTGGCTGTTAGTGTTACAGGGTACAACTGATACACCCCCTCCATGCTGATTGAATCCTGGGGGAGTGCCGAAGGTACTAGGCACGTCTCCCAACCGGATCCATAACGGAGGGGGCACAGGAGGTACAAACCGTTATGACGTTCTATTCTGTCATAACGGCACTAAAGCCCAGTGTAATTATGACAAAATATAACAGCGCTAAAATGTTAAATTTAAGCTGCTTGGACATGGAAACCCATTTCATAAAACTCCCCACGTACAGTTCTTGTGCTGATGATGATTCCAGAGGTAGTTTCGAACTCTGCAGTCTGCACCATGTGATGCAACAGACAGGGGATTTTTACTCTCTTCAGCAACCAGCAGACCCTCCTCTGAGTAGCATGGTCTACCACTTTTTGGCTGGGTTGTTGTTGCTCCTAGATGCTTCCACTTTACAATAATAGCATTTACAGAGCTATTAGGGCAGACATTTTCAAAATTGACTTGTGACAACGGTGGCCACCTTTTTTAAAGTCACTAAGCTCTTCAGTACGACCCTCTGTACTTCCAATGTTTTTGTCTTTGGAGAATTCATGACTATGTTCTGGATTGTAAGCACCTGTTAGCAATGGGTGTGGCTGATACACCTGAACTTCTTCATAAGTAGTCCACATACTTTTTGGCCATATTATGTATTTCTCACAGCTTGAGACCAGAGATGCTTGTATACGTAATGCACACCCACTTAGACATCCTGGGTAATTAATTGACAGGTAATAAATTAGTAAAATATTTGGAAAGCTTAGTAGTGAAAAGGTGTCATGTTATTAAGCTACCCTCCTAAATCCTGCTGACCTAGACCGGCCTGTTTAGCTTCAGTGCTGCTTTTAGAGCAATAATGTGTTCCTAATTTTTTATTTCATGCATTGATTTAGCTAAAAATTAATGGAATTTTAAAGGGACACTGAACCCAAATTTTTTCTTTCATGATTCAGATAGAGCATGCACTTTTAAGCAACTTTCTAATTTACTTCTATTATCAATTATTCTTCCTTCTCTTGGTATCTTTATTTGAAAATGAAGGCATCTAAGCTAAGGAGCCAGCAAATGTTTGGGTTCAGAACCATGGACAGCACTGGTTTATTGGTGCTGTCCAATCAGCAAGGACAACCCAGGTTGTTCACCAAAAATGGGCCGGCATCTAAACTTACATTCTTGCTTTTCAAATAAACATACCAAGAGAATGAAGAAAAATTGATAATAGGAGTAAATTAGAAAGTTGCTTAAAATTGCATGCTCTATCTGAATCACAAAAGAAAATTTTTGGGTACAGTGTCCCTTTAAGTGTTTTTTGCTTTAAACAACATTGTCAAATATGCAAAAGTGCTTCATATCTTGATTCATTTTATTTTTAAAATTTTACCCCTCCTACATATCATTAAGCTTCCCCCTGCGCAGCACATATTTATTAAGAGTTGACTGCTAACTATATGTGCACTTTTCATCTTCTAATCCTACATCTGCTAGGCTTTTCATGGCAATAGGACAGTCCTTTTTAATCTTTGCTTAAATTGAAATCCTGTCTGGTCATTGACTTGAGGGTGAGACTGAAGAGCAAATCCACGTGCACAGTGCTTTACTTTGTGAAATTGCTAAATCACATGCTGTGATATTGCTAAAAGTTTATTATGAATTGCAGAGGTCATATCTGTGTGTTTTGCCTGCAATGTAAGAACACACATTGTGAAACCTATGTGGCATTTCCTGGACACTGTTGGTTTACAGTACATTTGTATTTATTTTTTAATACATATATAAGTTTTTAGACTTCTAGGGACTGTTATTTGCTATTATGCAACTATAGTAAATCTTAACCTTTTAGTTACTACAAACTACACATCATGTTAAAAGAGGAGGAACTATCTAGCTGTGTTCTTTATGCCTGGCCAATTGATTTTTCTGCCATGTAACTCAATTTAAAGAGCTGCAAGTTTTTGCATGTGGTGCTTTACTTTTGGCAAGTGATAAGTGTTCTTGTTGTCACTTTTCAGGCACTCTGTTAGACTGTCCTCATGCTTTTTATTCAAGACAACCTCTACAAAGAATCTGTAAAAATGATGATGAACATTGTCCTTTTGTGTATGATCCTCTGCATATCGTTGTCCTTCTGGATAATATCTATTACTGCAAGTACATATTACGGTAAGCTGTTTGATTGCTCAATATAATGTCTTTAAATGAGATATTTGACTTTTTTGTGTGTGTAATTTTGCAATAAACAAACATGCAGATACTGTTTCAAAATGTTCTGGATACGTTAACACCTTGTTAGCTGAAATTGTTCATTAATGCCCAAACTACCTTGCTACTTGCCATATTTGGAGAAGTTCACCCTGACTTGTTACTGGCAATGATTGCCACTGTCATGTGGCTAGCAGTATTGCATTATCTCAAAGTATATTATCTAATTCCTACTGCTGAGGTCATTTATGGACACGTACGTGACTGGTTTAGGCTTGTGACATCTGTGGTCTGCACTTCTAGCTCTCAGAATTGTATAACCTACAATTTACAGACTTAAATAAAAGTAAAGGAGCAGCAAGATAGCCAATAAAAGTATGTTACAAAGGGTTGTGTTCTACACTTAAACATGTTATTATTTCACAGTTTGTTGTCCCCTTTTAATAATTAGATCAAGAGCTTCTATACACTTAGCAGTTTAGCGTGTGTATATTTGTGATACATGTGCTAACATGGTAATCACTTTATCATTGCTTCCACTTCAAAGGAGTTCTAACATCTAAAAAGACCTAACAGACTAAAATATTGCATTTAGATGGGTATAATGTGATCAGAAACTTAGCTTTAATTGCCATTGCAACAGCTTATCTAGCAATGCAGAAACTCCTAAAAATGTAATATATTGATAATGTTCACAATATGCAAATCAGTGTCATGATATATTTCTTTAACAGGCACACTAAGGCCCATCTCTCCTTGGCGTTGGTTGGTATCTGTAGTAATCCCAGTTATCATTGCATCTCATGGATTAAAAAGAAAAAGTTTGGATCATAGCGGTGCCCTTGCAGGTATGTTTCAGTTGTGTACTTTTTTTTTTTTTTTCACCTTTGTTTGCAGTGTACACGTGGTTTGAATATATTTGATGTACATTTTTTGCATAATTTAAAGAGACATTCTACTCCAAAATTGTTATTGTTTAAAAAGATAATCCATTTATTTTACCCATTACCAAATTTTGAACAACTAACACTGTTACATTAATATACTTTTTACCTCTGTGATTACCTTGTGTCTAAGCCTCTGCAGACCCCCTTTATTTAAGTTCTTTTGACAGACTTGTATTTTAGCCAATCAGTGTTGACTCATAACTCCTTGAGAGTGAGCACAATGTTATCTATATGGCACACATGAACCAACGCTGTCCAGCTGTGAGAAACTGTCAAAATGTACTGAGATAAGAGGCGGCTTTCAAGGGCTTAGAAATTAGCATATGAGCCTACCTAGGTTTAGCTTTCAACAAAGAATACCAAGAGAACAAAGCACATTTGATGAGGAAAGTAAATTAGAAAGTTGTTTAAAATTGCATGCCCTATCTGAATCATGAAAGTTTAATTTTGACTAGACTGTCCCTTTAACCCCTTAAAGACCACAGCACTTTTCCTTTTTCTGACTGTTTGGGACCAAGGCTATTTTTAGCTGTAATTTTCCTCTTACTCATTTACTGTGCCCACACATATTATATACCGTTTTTCTCGCCATTAAATGGACTTTCTAAAGATACCATTATTTTCATCATATCTTATAATTTTTTTTATAAAATATGATGAAAAAATGGGAAAAAAACACACTTTTTCTAACTTTAACCCCAAAATCTGTTACACATCTACAACCACCAAAAAACAACCTTACTAAATAGTTTCTAAATTTTGTCCTGAGTTAAGAAATACCCAATGTTGACATGTTCTTTGCTTTTTTTGCAAGTTATAGGGCAATAAATACAAGTAGCACTTTGCTATTTCCAAACCACTTTTTTTTCAAATTTAGCGCTAGTTACATTGGGGCACTGATATCTGTTATATATATTAGAAGACAACCCAAAGTATTGATCTAGGCCCATTTTAGTATGTTTCATGCCACCATTTCACCGCCAAATGCGTTTAAATAAAAAAAAATTGTTCACTTTTTCACAAACTTTAGGGTTCTCACTGAAATTATTTACAAACAGCTTGTGCAATTAAAGGGACACTGAACCCAAATTTTTTCTTTCGTGATTCAGATAGAGCATGCAATTTTAAGCAACTTTCTAATTTTCTCCTATTATCACATTTTCTTTATTCTCTTGGTATCTTTATTTGAAATGCAAGAATGTAAGTTTAGATGCTGGCCCATTTTTGGTGAACAACCTAGGTTGTCCTTGCTGATTGGTGGATAAATTAATCCACCAATCAAAAACTGCTGTCCAGAGTTCTGAACCAAGAAAAAGGCTTAGATGCCTTCTTTTTCAAATAAAGATAGCAAGAGAATGAAGAAAATTTGATAATAGCATGTTCTATCTGAATCATGAAAGAAAAAAAATTGGGTTCAGTGTCCCTTTTAAGGCACAAATGGTTGTAAATGCTTCTCTGGGATCCCCTTTTGTTCAGAAATAGCAGACATATATGGCTTTGGCATTGCTTTTTGGCAATTAGAAGGCCGCTAAATGCTGCTGCGCATCACACGTGTATTATGCCCAGCAGTTAAGGGGTTAATTAGGTAGCTTGTAGGGAGCTTGCAGGGTTAATTTTAGCTTTAGTGTAGAGATCAGCCTCCCACCTGACACATCCCACCCCCTGATCCCTCCCAAACAGCTCCCTTCCCTCCCCCACCCCACAATTGTCCCTGCCATCTTAAGTTCTGCCAGTACTAAAATAAGTTTTGTTTTGTTTTTTTAAAAAAACATATTCTGCTGTGTAGGATTTCCCCACTCTCCAAACAGCTTTCTAACCCTCCCCCTCTACCTTATTGTGCGCCATCTTGGGTACTGGCAGCTGTCTGTCACTACCCAGTTTGCCATAAAAAATAATTTTTTTTAAATTTGTAAATAGTTTTCTGTAGTGTAGCTGCCCCCCCCTCAATAACCAACGCCCCACCCCCTCCCAGATCCCTTAGATAACAATCCCCCCTCCTCTCTCTCACCTTATCCTACGCAAAATGAAATGTTGCCATAGTGTAGTGCCCCCGCATGTGATCCCACCCCCCTCCGACGCACCTCCCTCATCGATGGCCACCCACCCTCCTCCCTGCAACGGCTCCCACCCACCAACGATCGTGGCCATCGATGTTATTGCAGGATGCCTCAATATCGAGGCAACACTGCAATAACATGAAAGCGGCTGGAAGCGATCAGGAAAAACACTAACATACAGGTTACGTCCTTGATCCTTAACGACCGTTTTTTGTAGGTGTATGTCGTTTGTCGTTAAGGGGTTAATGAATAATGGATTTTCAACATTTTATTTTGTATTTTCAGGGGGGGGTGATTTGCAGTCTAGTGAAATTTGTCTGTAGTGTTCATATGTTATGTTTAAATGGTTAAAATAACTCCCCTTTTTTTTCATTTACAGGGTTACTTGTTGGCTTCATCTTGACTGTTGCCAATTACAGCTTTTTTTCAGCTTTGCTTATATTTTTCTTTACTTCCTCCAAACTCACTAAATGGAAAGGAGATGTTAAGAAGCGCTATGATTCTGAATATAAAGAAGGTAATTTAGTCTTTTAACTGCAACTGTTTACTTCAGATATAAATACTATGCATTTTAACAATATTCCCCTTATCTCTCCAACGCTTGAGTAAACAAATATTTTGTATATATTACTTTACCTTTTTAGAACTATTTACTATTTTTTCATGCATGCATCAGAAATGAATCATTGTATTGTAAAAGATCTGCAGATAAAATATGTTTTACTCTTTCAGAAGCCTTTTTATTGTTGTAAATTGTATCTCATTTGCTGTGGCTAATTTAAATGACCAATATAGTGAAATAAAATGACATGCTCGCATTCATTAGAGCATGACCTTTTGTATCACTGTCAGCAATGCAAATCTATTTGTTTAGCTCCCGCAGAGGGGTTAAGCACATAGGTAAAGTGCCCCTCTCAAACAAATGAGCGCGTCATATTTTTTTTCCACTATAATGAAGATATCAATGAGCGTATAATAACAAATCCGTGCACCTTGTAGAAAGGTCTTTTTGAATGCAGTTCACAAAATAGATGTGACAGCACCACTATAGTAACTTGTGAAAAAAACTTTTTTATTAGAAGGCATGAGACCTCAAGAAAAAGCGATGTTTCGAACCTACATGGTCCTTAATCATGCATCTTTTTGAATGCAGCCTTAGAACGTTTTAATTAATAATCTTTTTGCACTACAGTTTGGTTGCTTTAGTGATTATATACAGGTGTTTATTTTGTATCCACACTCCTACCTTTTGCCTTTTTAATGTAGTATGAAGTGTTGGCCACTACTTAACCCTATCAATGCTGAGCTGTATCATGTCCCTGTAAAAATCTTGTTAGTCTTTATTCACCCATGCAATTTAAATGGACAAAGTCAAAATAAAACTTTTAGCATTCAGATAGAGCATGTGATTTTAAACAACTCATCAGTTTGCTTATATTATGTTACTTTATTCTCTTGTTCTCCTTTGTCGGAATGCATATCTAAGTATGCCCAGAAGCAGCAATGTTCTGTTGGGGGCTAGCTGCTGATTAATGGCTGCACATATATATCGTTTGTCATTGGCTCTCCAAATGTGCTCAGCTAGTTCCCAGTAGTACTGATTGTTCAATTATGAAATTGTATGAACAAAATAGTATGCTCTATCTGGATTATGAAAAGAAAAATTGTTTCATGTTCCTTTTTAAATATAAATTTGATTTCCTTTTCCGTGAGCTATACACTGAAATTGTATATACTTTATTTCAACAGACCAAGCACTGAAAAATGTACATTTTAACTGTAAATATTCAGCTGAGGTTTAACCTTGGCTGCTCTAACTCTCTAACATTATTCTTTAAAATTTGCAATGATTTTACCTGAGTTTTGAAACAGCCAAGTTTGACTTCCAAAGCGAGTCTTTTCAACTAAATCTGATTTTTAGCATCAATCTCTGTTAAATGATGATGCATGGCATTTGTCAGGTCAAACTTTTTAAAATACATAAGGCTTGGTAACAAAAAGCTCCATTTCTGTTTTCAAGTATAAAGATCTTTTTAAGATGTTAGTCTGTGTGCTAGATGCTGTTATGTTAACTGGTTTTACTTGTATAGAGTCAAAAAAGAGCACTAATGACTCCCTTTTAAAAATAAGGAAAATGATAATCTTTGCAGCAATTCATTTCACATAATTGAATTTTCTAAACCAATAATTTCTCCTCCAGGTGACAAAGGAATTGGGTGCAAGTTTTCTGTAATGGTGCGTCCCTACAGAGTTGGCTTTGCTGTACATGGTAGAAAATGGTCCCTGGGGAAATACCTATTGACTTTTCCAATGAATACACTGCATCGTGGATGTGCTTATCACTACTGGGAGCAATCGCTTGCTCAGGCGGGGGATTACATGGGCTTCAGAGATAGGTCCTGTACTGAGTAAAGGTGCACCAAGGTTAATAACTACCTGGGAAAAGTTCCTGTAGGTAATGTGTATTTTATAGTATTTAAAGCTGCTATTCATTCTTTTCAGTGTAACTAAAAATCTGTTTTTAAAATAGAATTATTAATCAAACTATTGTGCTCTGTAGGTTCCAGGCAGAAAACCCTTAGAAACAAACTTTGATACCATATATCACTTTAGTTGCTTTTTTATGCCTAATGCAGTTCTATCAAGAACATATCGCCTAGATGTCTTTTTTTTCCTTTTATAGGTACCAATGGAGGTGTCACTCCAGTAGGTCTCATTGCAAGTCTTCTCGGCGGACTGTTTGTGGGGTGTAGCATATTTTCTAACTCAGCTTATGTTTGTGAATGATGTTGGACCATTGCAGCCCCACAGTGGCCAATTGTTAATTTATGGTGCAATGGCTGGTTTACTTGGATCTGTAATAGATTCCTATTTGGGTGCAATCATGCAAATTCAGGTACGTAATCAACATTTTTACATTTTATTTTTATTTTATTCTATAAAATACCATATTCTATCTGTGTATGTATGTATGTGTGTGTGTGTATATGTGTATATATATATATATATATATATATATAAATATTTATATATATATATATATATATATATATATTAACACACAGAGAAAACCCCAACACATCACTTACAAGCTCTCAGCTAAGATTTAAAAGCAAAAATGGAAAGGTTAGTCATGCATCTGGCCAAATGGGACAAGCTCAGGTACCACGTCAAGGTCCTTTCACAATACCTGAGACCCTAAAACAGCCACACAATGCAAGCTTTCAAATCCAAACAAACTGGTAAACAAGGAAGGGTGCATAGGAATATGTAACAACCCTAGACATATACAAAACACGGAAGGGAACTGCACTCTCATACCGGCCCGCGGTAACACATCCCATGACCCTGCAACATGCTCAGCCCTGGGTGCCACTGGCACTCACAGGAAGCTGTGCTGTCCCCAGAGCCACAAGCAGTTAACCCCAGACAGGTCTGGGTGCAAGAACCATAGGGAAAATTATAAAACCAATTAATACAACACACAGAGAAAACCCAGCACTCGCTTACAAGCTCTCAGCTAAGATTTTAAAAGCAAAAATGGAAAGGTTAGTCATCGCATCTGGCCAAATGGGACAAGCTCAGGTACCACGTCAAGGTCCTTTCCAATACCTGAGACCCTAAAACAGCCAACAATGCAAGCTTTCAAATCCAAACAAACTGAAAACAAGGGAAGGGTGCATAGGAATATGTAACACCCTAGACATATACAAAACACGGAAGGGAACTGCACTCTCATACCGGACCGGGTACACATCCCATGACCCTGCAACATGCTCAGCCCTGGGTGCCACTGGCACTCACAGGAAGCTGTGCTGTCCCCAGAGGCCACAAGCAGTTAACCCCAGACAGGTCTGGGTGCAAGAACCATAGGGAAAATTATAAAACCAATTAATACAACACACAGAGAAAACCCAGCACTCACTTACAAGCTCTCAGCTAAGATTTAAAAGCAAAAATGGAAAGGTTAGTTACCCGCATCTGGCCAAATGGGACAAAGTTCGGTAAGGTAGTACTGGCGCTTGGAAGCCTAAGGGTTAATGAGTATTGTTTTTGTAATAATTAATAAATCATAATATTCTCATATAAATAAGGACCTTTAGATAGTTATATCAAGGAAAAAATGATTTCATAAAGTGATTATGAGTATTGATTAGATCAATATAAAGTACATTAATATATTCTCAGAGGACCCTTTTTAGGTTCGGTATAGGAGACAATGAGTTAATAAATATGTTGTACTGAGATAAATCAATATAGCTATAAGCTCATGTGTATTAATCAGTTGTGTGGATCAGTATAACACTTATATGTTAAATTCTTAGATGACCTAAAGCTCCCTATCACTCGAGACTAGCTCGATATAAGCAGGTTACAAAAGTGTAGGAGAATAGGGTTAATCTCAAACATATACCAATCTATATAACAGACTGTAAGTGATTGATAAATAACATTTATTATACAAAACATCTACACAAACACTTATACAATATACCTATACAGTTGCTTATAAAATGGAAATGGGGTAAAACTAAAATTGGACATCCAATAGTTCAAAAAAATAGAGTACTAAAATTCAGATTAGAAATCACATATAAATAACCTGCTGAGATGCAGTATAGGCATAGAGTACATAGATAAGAAGTTTTTAAGCGGTACCTTAAAAGTTTTTTTTTTAATGCCTCTCTCTACGTCTAGAGAGAGGATATTAATGTGCCACAGTGTTGATACGAATGGATCCAGTTCTCATTAAATTGTACTTGGAATATCACGCTGTCACTGTACTGGTACTTTGTGGATTCAAAGTCTCTGAATCTTTTCCTGGGCCCAGGTAGTCTTCCGGCGTTGAGGTGTTACTGCTTCGGTGATGCGGTCTGTATTCTAAAATCACGCCTTTTGTTGTATTCCGGCGTTGCAGATCTGATCCGCCTGTTGTATGTAGCAGAGGGCGGTTCTTAGTGTGAGCCCCTGTCTCTTCTTGTGACGTAAGTCCTAACGTCAAGCTTTTTAGTAGTTGGCCCTTCTTGCCTGGTAGCAAGTTTTTTATAGGCTGTGTCCAACTTTAGGATGGGCTGGTTTCCACCGGTTATATCCCTCTTTATGATCAATCCAGGTTGAGGGTCTGTATATCCGTAAGGTGCACTGTATTATTTCCACAGCTGCTCGTCAGTTGTTGGCATTGAGTAGAAAATTTTAGCAATTCAGTAAGACATGTTTCGCCCCTCACTCGGGGCTTTTTCAAGAATGAATTGCTAGGCTAGTTTGCTGCTTTAAATAGGGTTGAGTTACATGTTCGTAGGTGGGTGTTACCTTGTCCATTCAAGTCTTAAGGTGGTATAATCCTTAGAAGTTAATTCTTTTAAGATGGTATCCGGTTTTTCTTCTGTTATGTGTGATCAGATCCACGGGTCATCATTACTTCTGGGATATAACTCCTCCCCAACAGGAAATGCAAGAGGATTCACCCAGCAGAGCTGCATATAGCTCCTCCCCTCTACGTCAGTCCCAGTCATTCTCTTGCACCCAACGACTAGATAGGATGTGTGAGAGGACTATGGTGATTATACTTAGTTTTTATGACTTCAATCAAAAGTTTGTTATTTTACAATAGCACCGGAGCGTGTTATTACTTCTCTGGCAGAGTTTGAGGAAGAATCTACCAGAGTTTTTTACTATGATTTTAACCGGAGTAGTTAAGATCATATTGCTGTTCTCGGCCATCTGAGGGAGGTAAAAAGCTTCAGATCAGGGGACAGCGGGCAGATGAATCTGCATTGAGGTATGTAGCAGTTTTTATTTTCTGAATGGAATTGATGAGAAAATCCTGCCATACCGTTATAATGACATGTATGTATACATTTCAGTATTCTGGGGATGGTATTTCACCGGAACTACTCTGTTAAAAGTCACTAATCCTTTTAATAAGTATTTATCATGTTAAACGTTTTTGCTGGAATGTAGAATCGTTTACATTTCTGAGGTACTGAGTGAATAAATATTTGGGCATTAATTTTCCACTTGGCAGTTGTTTGCTTTTTATTGTGGACAGTTTTCGTTTCTCTTC
This sequence comes from Bombina bombina, assembly GCF_027579735.1. Taxonomy (NCBI): domain Eukaryota; kingdom Metazoa; phylum Chordata; class Amphibia; order Anura; family Bombinatoridae; genus Bombina; species Bombina bombina. The sequence continues at coordinate 252,692,562 of NC_069504.1, read as the reverse complement.
ACTGCTGTGTGTGAGAGGGTGGAGGGGCCGTTTTTGGCGCTCTTTGCTACGCATCAAAAATTTCCAGTCAGCTACTCTTATATTTCCTGCATGATCCGGTTCATCTCTGACAGATCTCAGGGGTCTTCAAACTTCTTTGGAGGGAGGTAGATTCTCTCAGCAGAGCTGTGAGAATTTTATATTGACTGTGAATAAAAACGTTGCTCTGTAATTTTTTATGTCAAATTTAATTATTGTTATTTTAACTAATGGGAACAAACCCTTACTAAAAGTTGTGTTGTTTTAAAGTTTGATGCTATACTGTTTTTCAGTTCATTATTTCAACTGTCATTTAATCGTTTAGTACCTCTTTGAGGCACAGTACGTTTTTGCTAAAAAAAGATTATAACCAAGTTGCAAGTTTATTGCTAGTGTGTTAAACATGTCTGACTCAGAGGAAGATATCTGTGTCATTTGTTCCAATGCCAAGGTGGAGCCCAATAGAAAATTTATGTACTAACTGTATTGATGCTACTTTAAATAAAAGTCAATCTGTACAATTTGAACAAATTCACCAAACAGCGAGGGGAGAGGTTATGCCGACTAACTCGCCTCACGCGGCAGTACATGCATCTCCCGCCCGGGAGGTGCGTGATATTATGGCGCCTAGTACATCTGGGGCGACCCTTTACAGATAACATTACAAGATATGGCTACTGTTATGACTGAAGTTTTTGTCTAAATTACCAGAACTAAGAGGCAAGCGTGATCACTCTGGGGTGAGAACAGAGTGCGCTGACAATACTAGGGTCATGTCTGATACTGCGTCACAGCTTGCAGAGCATGAGGACGGAGAGCTTCATTCTGTGGGTGACGGTTCTGATCCAAACAGATTGGATTCAGATATTTCAAATTTTAAATTTAAATTGGAGAACCTCCGTGTATTACTAGGGGAGGTTTTAGCAGCTCTCAATGATTGTAACACACCGTTGCAATACCAGAGAAATTGTGGTAGGTTGGATAAATACTTTGGGCGGTACCGGGCGAGTACTGACGTTTTTCCTATACCTAAGAGTACTAACTGAAATTGTTACTAAGGAGTGGGATAAGACCCGGTGTGCCGTTCTCCACCCCCTCCAATATTTAGAAAGATGTTTCCAATAGACGCCACCACTCGGACTTATGGCAAACGGTCCCTAAGGTGGAGGGAGCAGTTTCTACTTTAGCTAAGCGTACCACTATCCCGGTGGAGGATAGCTGTGGCTTTTTCAGATCCAATGGATAAAAAATTAGAGGGTTACCTTAAGAAAATGTTTGTTTCAACAAGGTTTTATATTGCAACCCCTTGCATGTATCGCGCCGATTACGGCATGCGGCAGCATTTTGGATTGAGTCTCTGGAAGAGAACCTTAGTTCATCTACGCTAGACGACATTACGGACAGGCTTAGAGTCCTTAAACTAGCTAATTCATTCATTTCGGAGGCCGTAGTACATTTAACCAAACTTACGGCTAAGAACTCAGGATTCGCCATCCAGGCACGTAGGGCGCTGTGGCTAAAATCCTGGTCAGCTGATGTTACTTCTAAGTCCAAATTACTTAATATACCTTTCAAGGGGCAGTCTTTATTTGGGCCCGGTTTGAAAGAAATTATCGCTGACATTACAGGAGGTAAGGGCCACGCCCTACCTCAAGACAAAGCCAAAGCTAAGGCTAGACAGTCTAATTTTCGTCCCTTTCGGAATTTCAAAACAGGAGCAGCATCAACCTCCACTGCACCAAAACAGGAGGGAGCTGTTGCTCGTTACAGGCAAGGCTGGAAACCTAACCAGTCCTGGAACAAGGGCAAGCAGGCCAGGAAACCTGCTGCTGCCCCAAAGACAGCATGAACCGAGAGCCCTCGATCCGGGACCGGATCTAGTGGGGGGCAGACTTTCTCTCTTCGCCCAGGCCTGGGCAAGAGATGTTCAGGATCCCTGGGCGCTAGAGATCATATCTCAGGGATACCTTCTAGACTTCAAATTATCTCCCCCAAGAGGGAGATTTCATCTGTCAAGGTTGTCAACAAACCAGATAAAGAAAGAAGCGGTTTCTACGCTGTGTACAAGATCTGTTATTAATGGGAGTGATCCATCCGGTTCCGCGGTCGGAACAAGGACAAGGGTTCTACTCAAACCTGTTTGTGGTTCCCAAAAAGAAGGGAACTTTCAGGCCAATCTTAGATTTAAAGATTCTAAACAAATTCCTAAGAGTTCCATCGTTCAAAATGGAAACTATTCGGACAATCTTACCCATGATCCAAAAGGGTCAGTACATGACCACAGTGGATTTAAAAGATGCTTACCTTCACATACCGATTCCACAAAGATCATCACCGGTGAACCTAAGGTTTGCCTTCTTAGACAGGCACTACCAGTTTGTAGCTCTTCCATTCGGATTGGCTACGGCTCCAAGAATCTTCACAAAGGTTCTGGGTGCCCTTCTGGCGGTACTAAGACCGCGAGGGATTTCGGTAGCTCCGTATCTAGATGACATTCTAATACAAAGCTTCAAGCTTTCAAACTGCCAAGTCTCATACAGAGTTAGTTCTGGCATTTCTAAGGTCGCATGGATGGAAAGTGAACGAAAAGAAGAGTTCTCTTTTTCCTCTCACAAGAGTTCCATTCTTGGGGACTCTTATAGATTCTGTAGAAATGAAGATTTACCTGACAGAAGACAGGTTAACAAAGCTTCTAAATGCATGCCGTGTCCTTCATTCCATTCAACACCCGTCAGTAGCTCAATGCATGGAGGTGATCGGCTTAATGGTAGCGGCAATGGACATAGTACCTTTTGCACGCCTACACCTCAGACCGCTGCAATTGTGCATGCTAAGTCAGTGGAATGGGGATTACTCAGATTTGTCCCCTACTCTGAATCTGAATCAAGAGACCAGAAATTCTCTTCTATGGTGGCTTTATCGGCCACACCTGTCCAGGGGGATGCCATTCAGCAGGCCAGGACTGGACAATTGTAACAACAGACGCCTGCCTACTAGGTTGGGGCGCTGTCTGGAATTCTCTGAAGGGCTCAGGGACTATGGAATCAGGAGGAGAGTCTCCTTCCAATAAACATTCTGGAATTGAGAGCAGTTCTCAATGCCCCTTCTGGCTTGGCCCCAATTAACAACTCGGGGGTTCATCAGGTTTCAGTCGGACAACATCACGACTGTAGCTTACATCAACCATCAGGGAGGGACAAGAAGCTCCCTAGCAATGATGGAAGTATCAAAGATAATTCGCTGGGCAGAGTCTCACTCTTGCCACCTGTCAGCAATCCACATCCCGGGAGTGGAGAACTGGAAGCGGATTTTTTGAGTCGCCAGACTTTTCATCCGGGGGAGTGGGAACTTCATCCGGAGGTCTTTGCCCAAATACTTCGACGTTGGGGCAAACCAGAGATAGATCTCATGGCGTCTCGCCAGAACGCCAAACTTCCTCACTACGGGTCCAGATCCAGGGATCCGGGAGCGGTTCTGATAGATGCTTTGACAGCACCTTGGAACTTCGGGATGGCTTATGTGTTTCCACCCTTCCGCTGCTTCCTCGATTGATTGCCAAAATCAAACAGGAGAGTGCATCCAGTGATTCTAATAGCGCCTGCATGGCACGCAGGACTTGGTATGCAGATCTAGTGGACATGTCATCCTGTCCGCCTTGGTCTCTACCTCTAAGACAGGACCTTCTGATACAGGGTCCATTCAAACATCAAAATCTAACTTCTCTGAAGCTGACTGCTTGGAAATTGAACGCTTGATTTTATCAAAACGTGGTTTTTCTGAGTCGGTTATTGATACCCTGATACAGGCTAGGAAGCCTGTTACCCAGAAAGATTTACCATAAAATATGGCGTAAATACCTATACTGGGTGCGAATCCAAACGTTACTCCTGGAGTAAGGTTAGGATCCCTAGGGATATTGTCCTTTCTACAAGAAGGTTTAGAAAAGGGTTTATCAGCTAGTTCATTAAAGGGACAGATTTCAGCTCTGTCCATCTTGTTACACAGGCGTCTGTCAGACAATCCAGACGTCCAGCGCCTTTTGTCAGGCTTTTGCTAGGATCAAGCCTGTGTTTAAAGCTGTTGCTCCGCCATGGAGTTTAAACTTAGTTCTTAACGTTTTACAGGGTGTTCCGTTTGAACCCCTTCATTCCATTGATATAAAATTGTTATCTTGGAAAGTTCTGTTTTTAATGGCTATTTCCCTCGGCTCGAAGAGTCTCTGAGTTATCAGCTTTACATTGTGATTCTCCTTATCTGATTTTTCACTCAGACAAGGTAGTTCTGCGTACTAAACCTGGGTTCTTACCTAAGGTAGTCACTAACAGGAATATCAATCAAGAGATTGTTGTTCCATCCTTGTGTCCAAATCCTTCTTCAAAGAGGAACGTCTTCTACACAATCTGGATGTAGTTCGTGCCCTCAAGTTCTACTTGCAGGCAACTAAAGATTTTCGCCAAACTTCTTCCCTGTTTGTCGTTTATTCTGGACAGAGGAGAGGTCAAAAAGCTTCTGCTACCTCTCTCTCTTTTTGGCTTCGTAGCATAATACGTTTAGCCTATGAGACTGCTGGACAGCAGCCTCCTGAAAGAATTACAGCTCACTCCACTAGAGCTGTGGCTTCCACTTGGGCCTTTAAGAATGAGGCCTCTGTTGAACAGATTTGCAAGGCTGCAACTTGGTCTTCGCTTCATACTTTTTCCAAATTTTACAAATTTGACACTTTTGCT